>NW_025791660.1:2648921-2863013 GCF_921293095.1 Ischnura elegans
TAATATTGACCATAGAACTTTGCTTAAATTTTGACAATGCTCAGGAAAAATTGAGGAATTCAATTCAAAGTCTGCAATTTACGTGCAAGCAACAATTATCCGTTCTCAAAATAAGTATAAGCAATACATAAGTTGACCGCAAAAAAATGCTGCAGGTGTGGTCGTAAACCCGGAAAGGAGGGAGCGCAACTACCCTCGGAGTCTGAGATAATGCAGAGTTCCAGCGAGGTGGGGTCGAAAAAGGTTCCACAAGATCCTTCTTAACGAATGTCCTCCAAAAATGCTCCGTACCAGGAGAAAGAAGAGTCTCTTGGGACTCAGTACAGCAGTCATTCTAAGAC
Source organism: Ischnura elegans (assembly GCF_921293095.1). Classification (NCBI taxonomy): domain Eukaryota; kingdom Metazoa; phylum Arthropoda; class Insecta; order Odonata; family Coenagrionidae; genus Ischnura; species Ischnura elegans. The sequence continues at coordinate 2,649,263 of NW_025791660.1, forward strand.
AAAAACTCTGCTGTCTCGAAAGGGTTAAGTTGTACGATACGGCCAATGTTAAATGACCTTGGTTTAAAATATAAGCGGCTCTCAAGTGAACTCTCGAGCGATGAAACTCATTATTAGCTGATTAAACATGAAGTGTGTCTCATTGATCCTGAAAGGGACTGGCGGGTCGTAAAAGAAACCATTAGGTGGTCCTCTTTGGGACTGCAAGGATGATAAAGGTTATTTTATGTGCATTGCTGTGAAATAGCCACAGTAAATTAATCCTATGGTGCACAGAATTAAAATTATACTGTCTGAAATGCATCTCTCACATACCATGGCACTTTTTGGGACGATATCTGGAGTGTTCAGTGGGAGTGACTGTTACAGTTACAAATATTAGATGGAAAAAATTATTTGTGGGAGACCATGATTTCCTTTTAAGAAGGAGAGTATTTCGTGAGGCTCTCAACTGGTTGGGGGTTCATTAAGGTCTTATCTCCTGCGTGTTGCTATCCTTGATGAACCATGGGCGCGTAACACATAGTACCATGAGCTTTGGTAATATTGCCCTGGGAATCTGCATTGTGATCCGCACTGTCAGCCAGCAATGGTTTCATTTGCAGCAGTCCAAGGGGATTTTTTCGCATTGAAATTCATGTGTTTTTCATATGTAATGGGAGCTAAAACTCGATGACACAAATGTGTCTGTGAGCATTTCCTGATTTGCTTATATGAAGGAAAAAAATAGCATTTGGTTTATCAAATGTAAAAGTTGCATTCAGCTTCTCTGTAGAAGACAATTGCATATAGATTTGTTGAAATTCTGTCCATCAACTACACAAAATTTGTGCACAGGTAATTGGGAGTTCATTCTGTTACAAATATCAGGAGTGAATGGAACTCTCTGCTCTCATTTCCATGCTGCAGGCATTTCTGTGAACCGTTTACAATGCACATGAAATGACACCATCAGTCAACCTTGTACGCAATGGAATGGGGCCCCTTTTATGTTGTCCTTTTGCCAATAGTACTGAATATACTGTTACCTATCATCCATGCCTCATTCTCAATCTTAGAGAGGAGGACCGTAGTAAGATAATAGTAGAACAGGGGGAGCTGGCAACCACTTCCGTTGAAACATGTGCCAATCATATGCATCAAGTGAGTTAAGAATCTTTATTCTCCAACGAGCTCCAGAAGAGAAATTAAGCACCTCCCCTTAGAAATAAAATGCTATAAAACTCTATTTAGTGGTTATGTATAGTTATATACTCACTTTAATATAAATATTTCCATTCACGTCATGCCGCATGCCGAAACTGAAACGAATTATTCTGTTAATATATATTTCCGCGTATTTTAATCGCATTTATCACGTATGGTTTTTTTCGACCGATTCCTAAAATAAACGTTCATACAAACCTCTGGATTTTAGGTCCCGTGAACTTCGTAATAACGCGTCTACTGCATCAAAATTTTGCGTAGATCCGATTATTGAAAAGCTCATTCTTTATGTGACTTTCATTGCTTCAGGAGAGAGAAGTCACATGATCCATTCATGTCAATTCTCCAAACCCTTAACCCTTAAATTAATAACCCGGCATTTCACGCACGAGATTCCGAATTGAGGTTAGTCAAGTGGGGTGCTCCTGACACCGCATAGAACATTAACCCATTTACGGCCAACGTTGCGAAAACGCAACATTATTGAGAAATGCAAAAAAAATGTTTCAATTGAATTTTATTAATTTAGAATTCGCTTTTTTCGATAAAAATAAGTTTAAACTGATTTTTAGTGAGATTATAATGACATTTAATAAGTATTTCGATATTTATAAAAATACTCAAAATGTGTCAATTTTCGAGTCTCCTGTTAAGCAAGATAAATAATTTTTCCTAAGAGTAACTATTCCCTTTATTAAGTTTTTTATTCGTCCATGTGGACGTAGAAATTTCAATTAACAGACATTAAAGCTTATATTTCGTCAGGGAGTCAACATTAAGCGAAAATCAGATACGGAAAATAATGTTGCGTTTTCGCAACGTTGGCCGAATCCGATATCTATAGGCAGTTATGCAACCCGCATCACCACATATTTCCGTCTCGTAGGAATATGCCGTTTTTACTGTTAGATATAATCCTACGCATTTTTATACCTCGTATTTGACAGATATCGTCATATATGATAATTAAAATTCTTAGATATTATATTTCCAATGAGATGTTGCACTATTTTACCTAAATCCAATATAAAATAGAGATGCATTACGGCTTGAAAGAAATGAGTCAAAGCGAATATTTTTACAGAAGATAACGTATTTTCCAGTTTTTAATTGACATTTTTATCACAACAGATTGAATTACAACAAATAATTATTATTTATGAATTACATGAAAGCATTTCGTGTGCAATGGAACACACAACTTTGTACTTTCAATCCAAATTAATCCTTCCTTACTTCACGATTCAGCGATATCACCGACTTCCACAACAGGATATTGGGTGAATGAAGACGATAAGGCGTATATATGGTTCGGCAATGATTGAACCAAAACATATTTAGATTAATATAAAATAATCTACACTTTTCAGACAATTCCTGTCTGGACAAAAATGACAGATTTGTAAATTATGACCTCAATTTGACGACTTGAATTAAAAATTATTACAATTCGGAATATTTGCGCATAAATTTTGAAATAATGAGCAAATGGTACCTTACTTTGGTCACTACAGTGCGTAAATGTTCTTTTAAAACAAGCCTTTTAGATTTTGCTTTTAAATTTGGTGCTTACGTTATTCCGACGGTTTTAGGGTTCAACCAGGCGATAGAAAATTACTTCTATCGAAATTTAGGCTTGGAAGCAAGTGTTATTCTGGAATTTCTCAAGGTTATCCTTGATCCCTCGAATCATCGTATGTTTTTCAATAACTTCTTTTCATCTTGAAGACTATATATTGTTTTGAAAGAAAAAGGATTATTTGTCAATGGAGCCATCCGTGAAAATACGAGTAAATACGTATAACGGAGGAGTGCTTGATAGAATATAATAAAACCATCGACGTGAAACCGAGAGGAACATGAAAACAAACATTTGATAAAGCCGAAGGTCTTATCAAATGTTTGTTTTTGTTCGATGGAATGATAAATAGATTGTCCCTGTAGGCAGCAATACAAGTTTTTCGCTTCCATTTGGCACAGGGAAAAGTTTCAGCAGAATAAAGAAAATACTATTTCACATATTATTCTATGTTAATAAAAGAAAATACTATTCGTGTTATTGGGGAGTATAGTAAATACATGGGAGGTGTGGACCTACTTGATAATGCAAATGCAAATTACCGCACTAGAATTCAGGGAAAAAAGGTCCTAGCTTATCAACTTACTGGACAGCGTTTGCACTAACGCCAGGAGATTGTACAGGTTATGCAACGGAAGTAAATTTCACTGGTAGACTTCAAATCGTATCTAGCAGGGACGCATCTAAAAAGTGAAGTGAATAAGTCAGTAGATGACGTACCCCTATACAATTCGCGTCCATAAACATAGAAAAAGTTAGGCCATATAATTCATTGCGGATTCGTGAAGCATGAAGGGACGAATTTGGCCATAGAGTTAAAAAAAATTCAGTAGTAGCCGAAACAGTGTAAAAGCCGAACCATGTTTGAATGTACGAAATTTTATGTTCCATTGCACCCAAAATGCTTGAGGATTTCATAATTAGCTATTAACTTTTGTAATTCAATCTGCAACGAAAAAATTAAAGTCAATGAAAAAATGTGAAATACATGCTCTTCTCAGAAAATTTTCGCTTTGACTTATTTCTTTCAAACCGTAAAGCATGTCTATTTTATAGTGGATTTAGGTCAAATAACAACAACATCTCGTTGGAAACATAATATCTAAGGATTTTATTTATCCAATATGACGATATTTGTCATATACGTGGCATATAAAGGTATAGGATTCTATCCGACAGTAAAAACTGCATATTCCTATGAGACGGCAATGTATTGTAATGCGGGTTGCATAACTGCATACAGATACCTGATTCGGCCAACGTTGCGAAAACGCAACATTTTCTTTTTACCATAAGCAAATTTTTTTGAAGGCCCATATTTTCAATTTACCTTATTTAGCATGTTATTAGGTAAATTGAAAAGAAAAAAATATATATTTTCAAGTATTTCTTTACTCGGCCGGTAATGGGTTAAAAAAAATGGGTCAGACTATTTTATTTAAAAAAAACAGGGCACTCGTGGGACTGGCCGACAGAAGTGAAAACTGAAATAATTATAATCCATTTATTTTTTATATAGATTTAATATTATTTAAGAACTAATTTTTCCAGTAACGTTAATAACCCAGCGTTACTCACGCGAGATTCCCCTTCAAGGTTACTCGAGTGGGGTGCTCCTGACACCACATAGAACATTAAAAAAATGGGTTGGACAATATTTTAATTGAAAAAATTACCAGGATTTATGTTATAAGTATAGCATCAATGAACCTATAATGGGTCATCCCATAAAAGAATAAACAATTTAATTATGGTTATTATCAGTGCCCAAATACAATACAGTAAAGGTGAGCAAATGGAATTAGATTATCTAGTGAAGGAATCTAATAGAAGGGAAAAATTTAACTTTGAGTTTATTATTTAATCATCTGAAAGCACTTATTATGATTTAAATCAATTTTTACTTGCAGTTTTAAATTGAAGGTATAGTGTCATCCTCACGGCAGACATGACTCTCATTTTCACAGAAAAGCGATGCTTGATTATAGTGTTGACATGTCTGAAACAATGACCACCGTGACCCGGTGTTCCATCTGAGAAATTTTTGTTCACACTTCCAATCCGTGCCTGATAATATTTGGATAATCCTGAGATTATACTTGGGGGTGGTGTTTTACCCAAAATTTATAACCTAATCTTCATCTGTCTCCTATAAAATTTACTTCCTTAGAATCTTCAATATGCACTGTAAATAATGTTATCATGGCATTAGCATGGTAGTCCTTTTTTGCCGTGTGTTGACTCATATTTCCGTAACTTATCAAAGTTTCGTAGTCTAGGTTCCTAATGAAGATAAAAAACACATTGATATTTTTATCCTTTATTTTCCTTGTCAGTGATCCTTAAAATTTTTCTTACAGTTTTTGGAAATACAAATCATATTGCTCACGCACATCCAATTATTGCACAAGCAACAGAACAATTTTGTTTTAATGTCTTTATTCTGTGAACGTACGGTACATCTACTACTTCTTTCTTTTCTTTGCTTTGTACCACTTTCACATGTTGATAAATAAGCAAAATAAGCTGTCTTTCTTTTCAGTTCATTTGAGATCATTTTATTTCCGATCTTCTCCTTATAAGTGACTGCCAACTCCCTCAAAAATTTTCGCAGGAATTTTGATGTATACATCTTGCTTCCAAGATTTATGTTATTGTACAGGTTGTCCCAACGATCGTGTGTCTTTTTTGACCTCTAATTTTAGTAACTTCCACTGCAGCAATATTTGTGAAAATTGACATACTTATGGGGAAAGGTCCTAAGTTTTACTGAATGCAATCAAAATTATAGAATTTTGATCTTTGACCTCACAATGTGGGCGCAAACCAAAATTTTCAATGTTAAAAAAATTGAGATAGAAAAAAGTCTGAATTTCATTGATCAGAATGTCAATTCTTGGGTTTTCGAACACGAGGAAACGGAAAAGAACATTTTTGTTCACGAAACTTCAACTGTTGACCAAGTCAGGTCACAGTCAAGGACATAAGGGTGGCCAAAAGAATAGCATACAATCAAAGGTGTCGATCCATGGGTTTTAAAGGGTGCCCAAGTCATTGGTATTGTCCAAATACTCGTCTTATCTAGTATTTGACCTCCAAGGCTAATACTGAGGTCGATGGTCATAGAGGTAAATTTCAGGCCATCGTGACAACCAGCGTGTTGAACCACAGGTTTTAAAGGGTGCTTAATTCATTTTTGCAGTTCATTTATCAGTATTGTTGATATTTTGACCTTAGGAGGTCACAATGGGGGTCAATGGTCTTAGAGGTAAACGTCGGGCCATCGTGACAACCAGCATGTCGAACCATAAGTTTTTAAGGGTGCTTACGACAGTTTTGCAGTTCATTTATCAGTATAGTTGATTTTTTGACCTCCATAGGTCATAATGGGAGTCAAAGGTCATGAAGGCATGCTTTGATATATCAAGGAAACTAATGTCCCCAACCAAAGGGTGACCAAGTGAGTTAATAGTGCCCATTTTGTTAAGTCGTTAACCTCCATAGTTCATAAGGTGGCCAACATTCACTGAGATTTGCACAAAAATATCCAGGGAATTAACCCGTTAGCCAGAAGGTTTTCAAGGTTCCCCCAAGACAATGGAGCGGTAAACACCATGCTTAATTAAACATTTAAAATATGTTCGAAAGGGTGGTGCAGTTCCCATTTCAATGTTACTAAATTAGTGATTAAGAAGGGAATGGTGGGTTGATTTGAGCAAATTGCAAACTTAACTGTGCGTTGAAATGAAAGTAAAATTTTGGTTTATATTAATGAGAAAGTCAAATTCATATGTATAAATAATAATAAAAATAAATATAAAGTACCCATTATTCAATGTGCCCTCCCTCCAGTGCCAGGCATAATTGAATTCACTTGACAAATGATCCAGTAAAAATGTCCTCAAGCATAAGCAGGGTAATAAACTCTGCACATCTTATTATCTCTCTTTTCTGTTCTTCAACATTATTAAATGTTTTTTATACACTTACTGCTTTAAAAATCCCCATAAAAACAAATCGCATGGAGTGAGGTTGAGGTTTCTTGGTGGCTACTCAACTTCTGTCCCCATGGACATCAGCTGATTTCCAAACTTCTCTTTTAGCACATTGAGGTCTGCCTTAGACCTGTGTGCAGGAGCTCCATCCTGCTGCAAGCACACTTCCTCAGCATTTCCATAGTTTTCACGCTCCATATCCCGGTGAAGGCTTTCCTCCAGCATAGCCTGATAGGTGTCTGTCCTCATGTTCTTTTCGAAAAAGTATGTCCCAAAAACATGGCTAGCTGTAATGGCCATGAACACCATTTCAGTTTAATGACTGCTCACGCCGTGCCTAGGGATAACTTGTCGCCCAATATCGTGTGTGGGTTGAAGACACTGCACCATTTTAAAAAAATATTGCTTCATCCAAAAGTATAAGCTGAAACATAAATGCAGTGGATGAATTTCATTTTTTATTTAGATACATCATACAAGTTGATATATCAAAAGACATTAAGAGCAAATAAAAATAACATAAACAACAGAATGAATAAGTTACTAACCTGAAATGAGATCATAGGGTTTTCATTAGGCTTGTCAATCATCCAGTTGCTGAAATGGTTTCAATAGCCATGATCTCCTTCACGAAGCTCCTGCACCATTCTCATTTTATAAGGCCTCAAGTTTAGAATTTTTAAAGGCTGTTGTAACAGAGATCTGGAAATGTGCTATGAAAGTGCACGATGGTGGATGGATCTTGATGGCTAAAGACTGAAGCCACAACTGTGTTTCTAAGCTTTGATAGCATTGTTGGGTGTCCTTTACAATTCCTCATCTTAAGATGTTCCATGATGAAACAATTTCCCTTCCTAAATTTTTCATATAACCTGTGGTCCTCTGTTCTTCTAAGGCAAACGCCAATGCTCAAAGAAAATTTTACGATTCGTTTTCATAGCTGACTTTCCGTTTAATATGTAAGTCTCGATTACATCCGCCCTGATTGCGGGAGTAAGGCTCTTCATGGTGGTTCTTTCCACTATGACTAAAGACAAACTAATGCCAAAGAGACATGCAGCTGAAGAGTTTCCCAAATGGGTAACATTGTTGATGAGGTAAGGGTGTCTGCATGAAAATACTTGAAAAATACATCAAACAGCTTTTGAGACACCCAATAAGGTCAATGTGTAACTTTGTAACTTATGTAGGGTAACCTCTTGATATTTGGACAGCACCAACTTTAGAACAACTTTGAAAACCTTTTGTCTGTCATGGTAGTTTTCCTGATATTCCCGTGAAAGATTCTGTGACATTTGACCCCTACGTATTCATCGGAGGTCAAAAACTAACAAGAGGGATATGTTTATTGCTGTACTGTCTTGGGCATCCTTGAAAAACTTCTTGAGTGATAGGTGACTTATTTCAAATTGAAGTGAGTTTGTCCTTGTTTATTTCTATAATGCATTTAGAATCATGGTAATTGTTGAGGTGTAATTGTTAGACAAAACTAGAGATATTGTCACTGTGGGGCCCTAAACTTAAAGGAATTTTTCTGGTACTTCAGCCCTAATCAAGCCATACTTTGACTATCGATTGACTTTCATGAATCGGCATTGTTGTTCAACGATCGCAATTTCGACTGAGGAGAATTTGAAGAAATGATTTCATTGGACCTATTATTAGTATGAAAGAATTCCCTCTTCTTGATTGTGTAGGTTGTGCAGTCAGATGGCTTCCAGAGATGCGTCTGTTCTGTCTGTCTGGACAAGCTTAGGTAAAACAGTATCTATGAGGACTACTGTGTTTTCAGAATCCAGTGTCTTGAGTAACGCTCCACCTTCCAGCAATATATTTATGATTGGAGGGTAATGGCCACGGAAAAACAGCTGCTTGATGCTGGAGTTGAGCAAGATCCTCTGGTCAGTGAATTATTTGTTAAGGCAAACTCCATGTTGAAGGTGGCTTACATAACTCTTTCTACCAAAGAAAAATGTTTTCCATTCTACACATAACATCAGAATATTTTGAATCTCTCTCTATTGAGCTGTAATTTTGAGAGAAGTAGGTACTCTTGTGTTAGCTTCCCTCTGATTTGGGACTCAACTCAATGGGGTGCCGGGCTATTACCCCAGGCACTTTTCTAGACCCTATAGCCCATGAGTCCACCATCATATTATTGTATTACTAGGTACTGTTTTTAATAGAAATATTATTTACTACTCACAATAATTTATACTTATGTTAAAATAAGTTACATGTTCAATTCCCTTTTGAATTTGAAATAGGTAAGGGAAATTTGGTTACTGTGTGGTAATAACAACGTGTGCAAAAAACAATCTCTTGGCCAGGAATTAAAAAAGGACTTCCAGTGTCCAGACGGAAGAAGGTCATAAAGGCATAACCATATTTAAAGTGGCTTTGATCTGGGCAAGAGCGCAGTTGGGTTGGGCCTTCCTGAATTTTGCAAACAATAGGTGATTTCATAACAGATATCACTTTCATCGCTGCATTTACATTCACAGTATCTGTTGCATATGTTAATTTTTAGTTGATGTATGGCTGGTGATTTTTTTATTGTTGGCTTATTAACAGACTGTCAATTTGGTGACATTGAGACCGTGAAAACCTGGAAAAAACGGTGAACTTCAGTATGTAGGCAGAGTGGCAACCCTAAAATCTCCTTTAAATCACAGGTCAAAAGTCATTGTTTTTGCATTTAATATGTGTAAAGGATTCATTTGTCTAAATAATGCAAGGTGAAGCCACTGGTTTCAGAAAAACTCAATATTTTCGTAACATGCAGCCTTATGGTAAATTGACGAAGTTGGGCAGGACATGATGGCTAAATGCTCAAAGAGTACCGTTAGGCATGGCTTCACATCTGAGGGCTTATGCCCTCTCCAGGAACCCCCATGTAAAAGGGGGAAAGCTAGGAAACGTAATTATTTGGCATTCATTTATTTGCATAAGAAATCCTGTGAAGAAAATATGCGGCTTTCGTCTCCCGGGTCAAGAAATGTCCACACATATATTGTCGTCTTTAGTTGAGGAAAGGTTAAATGCACTGAAAGCAATATCTTTTTATTATATTTAATTACTCACACAAATTATGAAAATACTTTCAATTATGTAAAGGTGCTTTGCTGCAAACAATGTTACTTAACTTTATTTATGTACTTACTATAATAGTTCTGTTTTTCATGGATTTTATTGTTATTTTACAAATTAGAAATGTGTTCAATGAATTGCCATCTTGCTATTCCATGTTTCCTTCCTGTGGTTTAAATATTTCCTCAATTTGTTACTCAATGTGGAGAATGGGCATATTATAGGATTCCTTGATTTTTTTAAACATTTTACACATGTTCATTGTGTTCATTTTACATTGTCACCATAGGTGTATTCAAATTGAGCATTTTGTTATCAATGTGTTTGTGGCATTGGAAATAATGAAGAGGTCACTTGCATTGTTTTCCCGGTTGCCTGTTTGAACTTGAGAGTAGCTCGTTATGCCAATCGGGAGATGAGGGACAGAGGTCCTCCTGATTTTCAACCAATTACATTGTTGGTGTGTTTTTTTATGAGGCGTGGAAGGGGGAGTTGTTTGGCTGATCTTCACCCTGCCTATCTTGGCCACACTTGCCTTGTCATAGTCAATCGCTAGTGTTCCACATGTGATTGATTTAGATTCTCCATGGATAGACCCAAGATTTACGGGCACATAATGGTGGGAGACAGCCATTTTGTGTGGTTGGTGTCTTTTCTGGGGTACCACCTTCAGAGAGGCAGGGGAAGTTTTTCTCTTTTCAACGAATGTTTAATGCATTTATTTTCTGTAATAAATCCTTCCTTTGCTCATAGGTTATCCAGCTGCCATTGGACTTTGCGTATCCGGCCAGAGCATGACGGAATTGCAGAGAGTTTTGCTGGATGTTGGATGCTTTTATTCTCCAATGATATTATCAATAGGATCCAATGACTTGGGGAGGAACGTTAGATTTCATCAGCTGATGAGTAATTTCCAGTTCTCAGGTAACAACAAAGGCAGTGTTCACAATATTTTTGAAACTTTTTTACCATTGAATGAACTGCTGATTTCCTTCGAATCTAGAGGAAATATTTTGGCATCAATGTGTTCGTTGTATTTGGAATCAAAATCATTTACACTAATTTTATTTTGATACATTGATTCAGGAATACAATATATTCCTTTATTCAGCCATGTAAGGGTGCTTCAAAAAATTGCGTCACTAAGCGACCTGTACACCATAACTATTATTTTCATAGCAATTTAAAAGCTTATATTTAAATGATTTTATTTTCCTTCCGTAACACATCGTTATACCAATTAAGCATTTACATTTCCTTATGTGGTTATTTAAACTCAGGACGTGATGGATATTATGGTACATTACGATTCTGTAAAACATTTTCCATCTCCACAGTGTTTCAATTTTGGTCAATGTCACCATAGCTGTTTCCTTATCAAACGCAGTGAAAACATTTAGGCTTTACTAAATAAGTGGCATTGAAAATATTGTAGAAGTCACTAAATTATAATTTAAAATGCACTCTGACAGCAGTTAAATTAAACCCATTGTAGCATATGAAGCTGCTCTCAATTTCAATAGCTGGTGCGTGAGAGGAAGAAGTTTTTAATTGTTGAATAAATGCATTGTAATTCTGTTCTTTTGTGGTTTGTGGAGAGGGGTGTTGATTAGCTGAGCTTCCCTCCAGTAATTGTTCATGCACTTTCATTTTCCCTGTCAAAGCCTTACATACCTGTAACTGTTTGTCCTGCAATCTTCTTGAGATGCTATTTTCAATTCCTTCCCAGAGATTTCACTATATTTTATTGTTTGCTGATAATCAATTGTCCACTGCCAAGTTTAACGTCCATCTTGACAACTCACCATGTCATCTCCACAGCCGGACCCATCAGTTACGAGTAAATTCTTCTGTTAACTGAAAAGCTTGGTTGTTTTTGCATTCAATCATGTGCGTGCACGAAACGCGAGTGTTACCTGATCATGTGTTTATTGGTATAAGTGCTTTAGTGGGAACGGATATTTAACAAACTGATCATCATTACAAAATAGATTTATTTTAGTCTAATAGTGGCAATTCATTTGCCTTCATGAGAGGCACCTTGCATGATATATTAATGCATGAGCTCCAAAAAGAAGGTTCTTTGGAGTATGCTATTGTACAATTTATTCACATCATATCAACTTACCCTGATCCCTTGTATGAGTTATTTGATATCATTTTGGCATTAGTTGAAATTCATGGCAGTACTGTATGGCTGGTGGGGAATGTTTTGTTCAGGACTATGAATCACTAATACTTAATGCATGTATTAAAAAAATTAAAAGCCATAACAGCAAGAAACATATTATTTTAATTTAAGCTTAGCAAATATATCATTACATGCCATGCTGCCAGTGTGTGCTGTAATAAGAAGCATATTGCATCATGTATCAATGCATGGGCTCTTGAAGGAGGTTTGTTGAAGTACACTTGTATAGCCTATCTACCCATTCCAGCAATTTTTTACACAGGAATGTGGAACTCTGTTGTCCCATGGAGGGGTGGAAGATTCTCATTCAATCTTTGATTTCAGGTTTCTGTGTTATCGTGAATGTTAACGGGAAAAGTATTTTTTAGGGGAATGGGGCCTTTTTAGGAGGGGTCTTGAGTTATGGTGACATTAGGGCATCCATGATTGGGGATCCTGCCAGTTGGTGAAACTGAAGGGATCTGCTGGCATGTACCCAGTTCAATTGGATTTTTAAATATAATGCATTCATGTTCAAAAGCCTCAAGTGGTAAATACATCTCCTTATTTTTAACTCTAATTTGTTTACGTTTTGTATGCGTAACCCACCAAAATTTTTTATCAAATGAATTAAATTTTTGTTGAATTTTATGCATTTGTTTTTTCATGAGTAGTTGATAATTCATTGCATTGTCTCTCACTTAAGTGGGGATAGTCTCTTTTAATATTTCTCTGTTTTAATTCATCAATAATGTATGCATGGTAGTAAGGTACTATGTACATAAAAATTGAATGTCTATGTCAGCACATTTCATTCTCCATCCGGCAGCTGCCGTAATTCCACCAACCATCTTGTAGATGAAATGATTCTCTCAGCGATGGCTTCATATTCTAAGGTGGTATTTTTTTGCAAGTCACCATTTTTATCTGCAAATTTGATGCATATCCTTCAGCACAACATGGTGCTTTAGAGATTTACTTTGATTAATAGTTTTTTGGCAGCTGCATTGGTGTACCAGGGCTTAGGTCATAAGTAGTATGTTCTCGTTTTCTGCAATGCTCCACAGATGTACAGGAGAATACATATATGGTATATACTGACGTGGTGTTGCTGCATTGGAAATACACCTATGTAACCTCTGGTATAATCTCTACCCTCAGTAAGCCTGAACAGTCTCTTGTTCATCCACTTCCCTTCCCACTGCTCCCATTAATAAGAGGCTGCAAAATGCTGTAACATCTCTAGGCAATGGCTAGAAGGGGTTAGTGGTTATGTAGTCTCATCAGTGCCAGCTGTGGAATTGCCTCTAGGGTCTTATATATTTAGAACTGTGGTATACCCACATTATAAAAATATTAAATTTCCTAATATGCTTAATAGGTATACATAATCTTAATCATCATTTCTAATACATATAATTTTATGCAGCAGTCATTAAGTTTATCTAGTTTGTTTTTCCAATTATTCTCATGTAGGTATTCTTTACTTCACTGTTCCAGATGGATTTCTAAAGATACGTAAAGGGCAGAGCAGAGGCGAACTAGGACAACAGGAAATCTCTTCCTTTTGTCTATCCAAACAACATTTGGATACTCTGAAGAGAGCCATGCCTCAAGAGTCCCAGAGGCTCAGCTCGAGGCTATGAAGTGATATATGGATGTTAACCCAGAAGTACTTAAGTATGAGACATTCATCTTAACCCTTTGAGTGCGGATGGCATAGCATTGATGCCCAGCATAGGTCCTGCCAACGGGCGGGTGGCATCACATTGATGCCATGGCGGCCTATGTCCTTCAATCGCTCCCTACGCTCCTCCGCTCTGTTCTTTCTACTCTCAAGATGGTTTCCCGCAGGCACATTGGATTAGGCTACCTTGATATGCCTTCCGTTTTTGGAAAAAAGTTTATATTTTTTTAGTACATTTTTTTACATTTATGGAGTACTTTTTAATTTGTAAGATTTTTCGCCATTACAAAAAAATTAAAATGTGATATTTTCTTTACTCTTCTGAATATTTGTACTAAATGTTGCCATATTTGAAGGTTATTATCCCCGTTTTAGTCGTATTAAAATTTTTGTGAACAATATTTAGTCATAATCTTCCTTTCATCTCACCGACGAAAAATATTTTCGTATATCAAAATACGGTCACAATACACAAGCTAAACACAGTTGAATAATATGTTTCTCTTTTTATTATTTTTTAAACTTAATATTTACATAATGCCGTTTTAACTCATAACATTCTTCCATAACATATTTGCAACTCATTTTCTGAACGATCCTATCAATAGGGGTTTGATTATATTGGTTTCGGAAAAAGAAATTCGACTTTTTCTCATTTATTTCGTTTGAGTTTGTTAAAGTTACTAGGCTCGAATAATTACGTCCACCACTTCGTTATTCACGGGAAATATTGAAGGTTCTAGGAAAACTTTTATATTTATTTCATTTTGAATGAGAAATTAGAATTGGGGAAATCTTTGGGGAAAAAATGATCAAATTTCGGGGCTCAAAAAAAAAAAAGAGTCGTTTTATGTCACCGCGGAATAGACTACAAGTCACTCTGTGTCTCCTATTATCACAATTGTTAGAAGTATTTTTGCCATTCTTATGAGAAATGCATGCAAATGCAAAGTATTCTGTTATGTGCATGTGGTGGAGAAGGTGAGCTATTCCTGCTCAGTTTTTTCGACTCTCGCCATTAGTACAGTCTCTACTTCGGACATCTTTCGATTGCATGCATTTTCACTCCCCTACAGAGATTTTATTTTTTTATAATATTACCGTATAGCCTTTTTCTTTTGGAAATTTCAGTATTTTACATATATTTAGCCACTTACGTGGAATATGGGAGAAACCTTTATTTTTAATTTTATTCCTATTTTCAAACCCCAAGGACCGTTTATGTATCAGCCTTTGGTGATCTAGGCTTAGAATATCTCCTCGCAATAAAACTACCTCTGGCACAATTTACTCAAGTTTATGCATGGAACACTGCATTGAGTCTTCTCCGCGAAGGGTTTTTTTTTTAACTTTGAAGCAATTTACATATTTTACTTCAACCAACTAGAGCTATTATAATTAGAAAAGACCGAGCATAGGGATATTACTCGTGGGGAATGGGGGATATTTTTAATCTCGTATACCTAATGTATGATTGCATTAAGTATTACAAGATGGCCATCCATTCCAGATTATTGGAAAATGAAGGAAAATAACTTCGATGTTTCTTGTCTTCACACCACATTTTCCCGAGACCGATTTCAACTAATTTTTCGTTGCATGCATTTTGGCAAGGACCCTGGAGTAGATGATCCGATACCAAGAGACCCCTTGCATAAAATTCGACCCCTTTTGAATTTATTCACTCAAAGAATGAAATAAATTTACTATCCGGGTAAAGAACTCTGCTTCATGAGTCCATGTTGCTTTGGCGCCACAAACACGGCATAACATTATATATGCTTTCAGGGCCTAATGGCGTCGTGCAAGATGCTATAATTTACAGTGGGGCGAAGGATCCTGATGTTTGAGGCAGGGGACATGCAAATAATGTCGTGCGAAAATTAATCGATAGATTTCATCTCTGTGGACACAGTTTATACAGTCGCGAAGCCCCGATTTTGAAATGAGGGGTTTTTGCAGGAGATTTTAGGGCCCTTCCGGAGGGTGCGGGGGCCATCTTACCCGTTTTTGGCGCCTCATTGGGGGTTGTAACCCATTACCCCCCCTTATGTGGCAACACTGCTGAGTTTACGCATGGAAAATTATAATAATCTCTTGAAATATCTATTGAGTTACTCAAAAAAGACACACCTCTGAAACTCTAAGGACAAACAGAAAAATAATACTCCTCACGTTCTAAGAACGACTAAAAAGTGGCTCTGATGATATATGATGTGCAGAAGCTCCAGGGCTGTGTTTGAAGCCTTTTTTCAAAGAATTCCACAATTATTAGTTAGTTTTTATAGCATTAACGCAAAATAAAATGTCAAAAAGATAAAATAACTTTCATATGTTTGCATGCAAATCTAAGTTACTGGTAAATTTAAAAATTTATAAATGTGAAAAAAAAACTTCAAAAACTTTTATTTGCCCAAAATATGATGCATGGAAAGTGGATGATAACTGAGAATATATTTATCTTCTTTTATAATTCAATTCCGCCATCATTTCAGAAATTATTTTAAGCTTCTTAGTTGCTACGCAAAGATTAGTTGCCCGTCGTCACCTAATGTTTGTGTAACGGGTTGCATAAATATCCGGAGCATTGTTTCACATGGGTGCGGATGGCATCACTGTGATGCCATTAACAAATTGTTTAATAAATAGTGAAATGAATATAAAAATCTTTTTTGTATTGAAATTGTTTACATATTTTCGAAAAATAAAGTGAATGCAGTGAAAAAAAATTCTCCGCCAATGTGAAACAACTCTGAGAAAATTTTACGCAATGAAAGGGTTAATCCAGGCACAGAAGAGACTGGTTTTAATGGCAAGAAAGAAGTCCGGATATGCCTTGCACACACTTGCATCAAGAGGTGAAACCCATGGTGTCCACCTGTGCATTTCCCTGTTAAAGTATCTTACCTAACAAATCTCACCTCGGGAATAGGAAAGCAACGAATGAAATAGTTGTTGAAAGAAATAAAGTGGCCTGAATTTGAACTATTTTACCCGAAACACTAAAAAATGTGAAACAACCTTTGGTAAATTTTGCCGACAAAATTTCGATTGATTGTGATAAATAAAGATTAATCTCTCCTTTTTTTCTGCTCGTGCAAAATAATCTTTTTATCCTTTAATTGCTCATAACTGTGTTGCAATACTTACATTTATGTGAACTACTTGATTTTACTTGATGACTTCTGCCAAAGTAACTTTCAGTAAGTATTACCCCAGAAATTTCAAGGTATACAGTTAAGAATTTTATTAATTTGTAGAATGTCATTTAAATTGGGTTGTTGATGTGATCATGTCATGGTCTTTGATTGTGAAAGTGTATATTCTCTATACTTGCACCACAGTGGGCCATCAAATTAGTATCCTTAAACGTTAATTTTGTACAATCTGCATATACTGGAATACCTTTACTCCTACATTGCAGTCACACTTCTTCTCCTAACTCTGGAAGAGAATATGTGCAATTCATGTGCAAGGTTACTTTCAGTTGTAATGAAAATGCTGATTGTGAATTAGCAACTTCATATTATTTTTTTTTTCTGATGTTTCACAATCAAAGACCTAGGCTGCTTATGCATTATTCTTAAAAAAAACATCAGAATTACTCTTTATAGTGTAACAAGCATTTTATATTACCGGTATAGGAAAGCATTCCCTGCGGAGAGGGGATTTGAGAATACCTCCGCAGTATCCCTGCTTGTCGTAAGAGGCGACTAAAAGGGTTGGTGTCGCAATAACTATGAAAGTTATGGTTCCTATGTAATGAAAATGGGAAATAATAATTTATCCCATCCTGGAGGCATTACAGGAGTGCAATTTATAGGTCAGATTAAAATTAAAAGAAGTTATCCTACACACTCTAAAAAAACTTAGGACTATAGGAATGACAATAGCTGGCATTTAAATACAGACATTGTTGGAGTGTTTTTAGATGCACCGGAAGGGCATTGCGCAGTTTAATACACAACTCTGGGTCCCTCCTAGAAGAGACTTAACAATTTTGTTGAAGATATGGATAAGTTACCTTTCTAGTATTCTGTTCTTGGTTGCACATGTTTTTCAGAAACAAAAAAATTTTCCCTCGTAAAAACCCATGCACATAAAATATAAATACATGGTACAACAAGCAATTCTAACTTTTTAAAAAGAGGGTGGCCATGGCTCCTGAACTTATCATAATGCATAGATCATACTACCTTCTTTTGAATTTTAAAAGTAATAAAAATGAAATGGATCATAGTCATAGAAACCGGGAATACAAGAAAACAGTTAACTAAATAACTCACTGCTAACATACAGTGTGGAACTGAATGACAATATGAAGAGATAGTGTATACTTAAGTAAGCCGGGCCCTCGTGTATCTCAAGCAACCCAAATTTTTTGTGCTGGCTCATGATGTAAATAATGCAAACAAAAACTCAATTTTACCTCTTACTGTTGCATTGCTCTATCATGTTAAGAATGTATAATCTATTAGTCAAAATTATTTGCTAAAGTTAAGTGTTCCTGTATGTCTTTTGAATGAATTTATTGGCTTACACATCAATATCGCCATCCTGATATCCATCCACAAAAGTTAAGAAGTGTCTGCAATTTCAATCCATTATTATTCAATTACTGAAGTCTTTCGGCAAGTTAAGTGAAAACAGATTGCTCTTAGTACCTTCTAGATGCCTAATAGCAGTAGTTTGGTCTGCTTTATGAGCTTAAGGTGTTTGCAATTGCAAAACCTGAACATCTTGGTATCACATGGGAAAACTCAAGGTGATAGCTTTTTTTGCATTATGAAATTAAATATCATTACTCTCGGTGAAATAAAACCAAGAATCACTCATGAATATCTATATCATAACAGTTATTTTAAATTTTTGTTGCTATCGCCTAGATCTGAGAAAAATCACTTTCTCTGTCCCACACCTCACTGTCTTTGTTGCAGTGCAGTTCATTCGCAATGCAATATTTTTTAATCCTTATCAATGCCATCACTGATTCGGAATTCATCGTGGGCAGTAGTTAGATATTATAGTGGTGAAGGTGAATATTCTTGGTTCAAGTGGAGTGCTGGTGGTGGTTGAACTTTGTGGAGGAGATATGCATTACCAAGGCATAGCATTGGGTGACACAAATGAGTTAAATGATTGGATCCAGTGCTTTGAAGATGGGTCTTCTAGGTTGTGTGGTGGATGCTGTAGCAATGGTTGAACTACTATTACAACATAGTGGCACTGCAACGGAATATACCCTGTAATGGTTGAATTTTTAATTAAAGAGCTATTGGGTTTACACTGCTCTCATGCCCTCCTATAGGAACATCAGTTTTTTACACTTCTCTGACCTGTGACAAATCAATGTGGTATTTAGTATGCCACTTTGTGAAAGCACTTAGATATTGGAATGCATGGATTGCGAATAAGCAAACATGATGAGAGCACAATAGGCTTAGTTCTGATTGTTGCAAGTTCTTGGTCGTTCTCATTAGGAGAGCATTCCCTGGGAATGGGGGACTAGAGAGTCCAACAGTATCCCTGCTTGTCGCAGAAGGCGACTTAAAGGGTGGCGGTGCTACAAAGGGATAGTCAGCTCAATGTCTTTCTCTGAGGCATCCTTTTACAGTTGGTTCCTATGTGTTGTGTTCACAAAATACTCACACGGGTGATTTATGACTGCTACGGATTTATTTCACACTTTCGGTTACATTCGGGTGTGGCCAGGGATGCGTCCGAGCATCCCGAATGGGGTAGTTGTCTGGCGTGCTGAGTTCCCAAAAAATGGCCGCTGCTCACAAAACACTCGAGCAGCGAAAATGCACAACTCCTCCCCCCATAGTTAGTTACACAACTCACAAAAAACTAACAATAGAAGGGAATTATGGAAGAATCACAAAAACAAAATGATGAATAAAAATCAATGGCACCGGCAAAAAAAGTGTGAAAGCACTGGTCACTTTAGAGTCACATTTTAGTCCTGTAAATAACCAGGCAACTTTCTGAGTCGAGGGGAAACTTAACAGATTGATCCACTACCGTCTCCGCTGGGAGTACTGCTGTTACACAATTACTGGGCTGACCCTGGACCAGAGTCCCCTGTGGCATGCTCCGCCGCATGGTGGCTCCAGTAGTACAATTGCCCAAGGGTTGGTCGTCTGTAAAATCATACCACTCGCCCCCATGCCTTGTGACCGTAGGGGTGTTTGATGGCTGCCCCTCGGGTCTGCGGACCACCTGATCCACATGCCGCCAAGCCAGAGCGCCATCCTCACCTTCCATCTCCACGTTGCGTGGCCCCATGATTGCTTTGATCCTTCCTGGCAGCCATCGTCTGCTTCCTCCGTAGGCTCTGAATGCAGAGGAAGCAAAATAAGAACACTACAATGACGATGGATTATTCCTAAGCTAGCATTTTACCCTGATTTTGGCACTGCCCGTGGTACACAGAGTAATTTCACTGGCACCTTTTTTTTGTTTTGATCGTGGTTTTTATGTGCCATGACAGTTCTCCTCCTCCTCTCAGGTAAAGTAATTCCCATTTTAATTTGCCGGGACCTCCACTGGTGATTCAGCTCTGTCAGACAGCTGAGCAGCCAACTGGCTGATTATTTTAATTTTATTTTCTTTGTAAAAAGTAAATTCCACTGAAGCAGTGCAGCCAACGGGCCTGTCTCCAACCTCTTTTTCGAGTTCTTCCACCCGCCTGTCAACAAACAGAGTGTAGTATCCTGTGAGGGCAAGAAATTGAACAGAATTTTACATAGAATCATAGTCCATATTTCATAGAATCATAGGTTGTACACACAATCTGGAAACTTGAGCATTTTTATGGGAATCAGGCACCACTCGTGGATCTTGTGGCAGGTATTCATTGTGACCCAAGCCACATCTGGGCAGTAATAACTCCCACCTAGATGAACCTAAATAAAAAGTAAGGTTTCCATTATCATTCATACAATTATTTTATCAAAAAGAAGGGGGGAACAATACCTTTCCACTCGTGACACTCTTCCCAAATAAAACGACTTTGTCACGACGGTGGTTGTTGGGCCACTTGCACATTGCTCCCTGTAACAGAAGCCAATGAAATGCATCACAAAAATTGTCTGTTTACTAACACCACAGTGCCTGACATTTGGTTCCCTTCTTACCTAAAACTGCAGTCACATTTGCATTTATTGTCTCCAGCTTAGCGTTGGATTCCTCCCTCACGACCTTCAGCTCATTCCTCAGAGCTTCGCAATTCTTACACTCCCATTTGTCAAAGAATGCCTTGAGGGTGTTTGCCACAGTTTCCTCAACATTTCTTCCATTTTTCCAGTAGGCATTGGTCGGGGGTGGAGGTACTGAGCTGGAGCTTGATGTTGCTGGGGCTGAAGCTATAGCGGTCACCTTAGTCCTCTCTCCAACATCAAAATCGGCACTCTCCTCATGAGACTGATTCTTTGACTGAAAAAAATAAATTGAGAAGAGTTTTTAACACATGCTATGATTCAGAACATGTACGTTATTCTCTCATGTCCAAATAATAAAGTTATATTACCATCTCTTTTTGCTGCTTCTCCAAAGAACTTTGAGCACGCCGTTTGACTTCTTGTGGATCTTTCCCTGCAAGAAGTTAGGTCAATGAGAACTGAAACCTATTAAAACTATTATGATGTACAACCAAAAAATATACTCACCTTTCTGAAGAGCGCCAACTCTTTTATTTGAGGCCTTCAGATGCTCACGGACTCTGGACATCAATTTCCCCCCAAAATCTGTACTTGCCTCTTTCACGGCAATCCTTCGATTGTCATCCTGAATGGAAACAAGAGGAAACGGTGATAATTATGATGTCACGAGAAATGTGGAACAACGACATTGCTGCATAACTGAAAACCATTGAGAGAAATCAAATAACATTTCTTACAATAAACATTCATTCTGTTATGTTGAAAGTTAATTAATTGTGAATGATTACGGCTGGTAAAACAATGATGTCAAGCCGAAGCACTCACCATCTCTTGCAATATATCTCTTATGTCCGCTGCATCGGATTGCACGTCCGTCGTTACAATCGGTTCTGAAGAAACCGTGCTCAATGCGAACAGCACCCTGTCCTTCGTTAACTGACTCATGTTTTTGAGAGTGGCGCTCCTCGATGCCTTTGCACCATCTTTCGTTACTGCAGACCAAAAAAATACGTGAAATTCAACTTGAAAATACTTGACCGAAAGATGTGAACAAATTGAAAACATAATGGTCAATATTAATAAGTCCAACATACCTCCAAGTCCTTCCATCAGTCCTTTGTAAAACACATACTCCCCGTTTTTGCTCCAGGTGATCGTTTTAATCTTATAAATTTGCTCGGGGAAAATATCCACCAACGACCTGGGCACAAAGTTTTTAATGTTCTTCACTTTCACAATCCCCTTTCTCTATCGCCATATCGCACAGCAGCATAGCACTCGCGATAAGTCTTGCTGGTATCCATTGGTATGTAGGTGCGATGCACGAAAATTTCAAGATGAATTTTAAGATTTGGCAAAGATCGGATGAATCGTGCTTCTATGTCACCAAACTGCGTTTACATCAGTTAACATGCGCCGACATCACCGTAAATCAAGCTTATCGCAAGGCCTTATGGGCTTATGGTTTCTCTGGGGTTTCTGGGTACGGTGTGCATGGTGCGCATAGTATCAACAATCACAAACATCCATTTATGATTGCAACTGATTTATTTCACACTTTCGGTTACATTCGGGTGTGGCCAGGGATGCGTCAGAGCATCCCGAATGAGGTAGTTGTCTGGCGTGCTGAGTTCCCAAAAAATGGCCGCTGCTCACAAAACACTCGAGCAGCGAAAATGCACAACAAGTCCTCCCCCTTAGTTAGTTACACAACTCACAAAAAAAATAATAAAGAAGCAAATTATGGAAGAATGAGATTATGGACTTTGTGGGAGACACTCTCTCTCCCGTACAATTTAGAGAAGCAGGAAACAAAATACTTCATCAGGTCATGGGCAAAGTCCAGGTACTTCCCCATTAGCCTTGCTGAGAGTTAAACTCTCACAGCAGCATGCAAACAGCAGAAATGCATGAAGACATCCTCACTCAACACATTTTTGAAAGCGTATGGGCCCACATAGACCAAAATAAGCCTAAGTTCGGTGGTTTAAATCGTGGAAGGTCTCTCAGTGATCTCGTCTTCCTTGCAAATTCTGAGGGAATAAAGTTCTTCACAAGTTCCAGTCTACTGTTTATTTGTCCCATTTGGACTGGTGACAACCTCACAGTCAGCTTGCCTTTTGAGAAAGCTGTAAGCATTTTCCTCATCACCCCCAAGCAAATAAGGTGCATGTAGTCAAGGGGAAAATGACTAACTAGTTTTGTGCCCGGTATCTGTATAAGTGGAGACAAACCATGGTGGTGCTTTACAGCTTCGCACTTTGCAAAGCTCTGATCAGTCCTCAATGGACAATCAATTTCCAAAAATGAAACTCAGTTGTTCACATAGTCTCCATAAACGGTACATTTGATACAAGATGCATATCCAGTATGCCCAACAGTTTGATGAATAAAACTTTTTGCTGGAGCATCACAAATGTACGTATCAATGGCGACTTCAGAGCGCTTCGAATTTAGAAACAAGCCTGATTCCTTCAGAGGTTTCATTTATAAGTTAATAACATATAAATTAATTTACCTTCGAGAATTCTCTTCAAACGGCGATTATATTTGAAGAAATATTCTTCAAGTGAGGTGAGATGGCGACGGATTCTCACCGATTAGCTTCTCACTTCTCAGCGTTGGGTAAGCACACGCACCGGATATGTACGATAAGTGCGTAGCGTTGAGTTTGCGAAATTAGTGAAATGACGGTAATGAAAAATGAATGAAGATGATTTGAAGATGAAACGAGAAATATGTGAATGATGATGGACGTGAAAAACACATTGAGGTCTGTGCAAAGCACGAAAAACACAATCGAGGTAACGCAGGTGACGGCAAGCCAAACACCAGGTTGAACACGAAGTCACCGTAGATGGGCGAAGTGTGGGAATATATAGAACCTTCAGATTCCTAAGTGCAGATTTTATCCAACAGATGGCCTTCAAAGATGCCAAGTAATGTGGCGGATGGGCGCAAGAGACCACATGCAAGGCCATGGCGCAACTAAAAAACGCTAAGAATCATAAATAACGATTAAATGTTCTCACATACATAATATGTAAATATTATTAATAGTTTACAGCGGCATAATATTTTAATATTACGTGCACATTATTCTAATTTTATGAACAAAATCGACGGGATATTTTTTGCATTTTATGCGTATCCATTTATGCAACTTTTATAGGGAATAGAATTTTTGAGTTTGCTGGCTAGCCGCTGATTTATGATTCTTATATGAATCATAATTAACGATTGAAATGTTACTCACTACGTAATAATATACGTATTATGTCAATATTTTATTAATGGTTTACGGCGGCATAATGTTTAAATATAATGTGCATATTATTCGCATATGATGTGCATAATCAACGGAATATTGTTTGCATACAATGCCTGTCCATTTATGCAACTTTTATGCGGTATAAATTTTGAGTGTGCTGTGTGGGAAGTGATCACTTTTCCAGACCAGAAAAGTGTTCGCTCGCGTGATCTTTTTTCTGAATCACGAAGTCCCTCCTGCTGTCACTTTTCGCATCATCTCCATTGTCGCAGCTCTATGTCGTTTCCATGATTGTCAAACATTGCACTGCCTTGGCTCCGTATGGGCATGCATTCCGATATTGGATGATATGAGGTTTCAGTGACGGTTACAACAACGGAAAAAGCACCAAACGAGTGATGAAAAAGGTGATGGGAATCCTTTTCACCGGAGTGATCGCAAAAAAAACAATTGCACACGATGCTCACCACAGAGTCATCACTCGATTTGACAAACAGAGTGATTGCTAAAGTGATCACTCGCAATTAACGAAAAATCATCGTGTGATCCATGTTTGAATGATATTGGAATAATCCACGGGGAACTGAATTTGTGTGGTGGAACAACTGCGCAAAAGAAAGCAGGAGTTCCTACACTCACCAGGTCATCAGTGGCCAATGGGTCTGAGGCATTACTTGTTATTCCAGCTGTATCTGATGTGTGCATTACAGGATAATTACCTTCTTAGAATAGATCTTCATTTTCCTCTTTCAGAGCAAACTAGAAGGCGATGCTGAGTGCCAATCAAAAAAGGTCAAATAATATTAAAACATAATAATAATGAAAATGGTAGTAAATAATTACATTAAACCACCTCTTTCACATTTGATTTATTTCTTTTACCTTGCCCATGTGAGGCCACAATCCGGCCCCCTCTTCCCCTGGGTCAGGACATGTGAGAGCCAAAAGCATGTTGGCACAAGATTTTAGCGACAAACTACTATAAAATGGCTGACACGACCAATTTATTCGGCACACCTTGGTGTGTAATGCTTCTCCATTTGCTAGCCACAGCGGAAGTGGGTAAAGTCTTCACCCTCCAACCTAGAGGTTACATGATTGCATCCAAGCTTGGTGGTTTTCCCCATCCAGGTCATGGGATACATACCTGTGTGGAATTCTTTAGTGTAATCTCCCAAAATTTCTGGTACCACCCCAGAAACTCCTCCGAACTTATCCGCAGAACTTTGCACAAAAAGTGCTAAGCGGTCCTAAGGTTTTTCGCGCAAAGACCCTTCGACTCAAAGTCTCGCAACTTTTGTCTCCGAAACTCTGCCCTCCGAAATCTGCCGACCGAATCAGCCAACCGAACCAGCCATACCTGGTGATCACGACTTATATAGGTAGTACGGCGGAGGAATACTTACTCCTTGGCAATCAAGGGGAAATGGGTGCTAAAGCACAAGTATGCAGTTTGGAGTGAGAAGTACCACCGTTGTCCTATCACAATTCTCTCTCCCTCCAACACCCCACCCCACTATGTCTCTCCCCTCCATGAATTCCAATGAATTGGCTCTACCAGCCATCACCCGACTTGGTGATGTCTCCAACCCAGAAGATTGAGGGGAAAATTCCAGCCTGTACGCGGTTCCCCCCTCCTACCCCGGCTGGGATGACGGACGTTTTGCAGTGATACCAGTCAACAGGGGGGGGCGCCTTCAGTGCAGATTCGCAGCTGATTGAACATCGCCCTATTACCCCTCCACTCCTTGGCAAAATCTCTCCCCTCCACCCTGACACGTCTCAGAGTATGCAAGCCCTCTCTTTTGTTCGGGCGCTTGTGGTGGACGGATGGTGTGATTGATATGGGTGATTTTAGCAAAATTACACAGCCCTTACCTAGTTTGGTAATGTTTCCTATGAGATCATTAGTTATCATCGTTGTTTTCTGTAATAATTCTGATTTGAATATTTCTACTTCTGATAGATATTGATTTAAAATATTTCGTGAATTTTTTGGCAATTGTTTCTTGAGTGCTGATTTCTTGATTGTGGAGTCTTACCCTGAACCAGCTGGTGACCGACCATTGAAGTTCCCAATGCCTGGGGCTTACGTGCACAATCTCCAAGATTTAACGACGTAACGCCACAAGGTATATGAATACCTCGGACACGGTGAAAGTGCAGGCACTTAGTTTTGTCGGCCGAGAACCGGAATCCATTTTGCTGAGACCATAAGTACAGCCTGTTAATGGTCATTTGCAATTGCCTTCCTGCAATAGCGACTTCAGACGATCGGCAAAATATCGATAGATCGTCTACAAATAATGATCCCATTACCGGTTCCTTATACATTCGACTACATCATCAATTGCAATGGCGAAGATACATACGATACTACATACGATGAGTTGAGAATAGCGCTGCACTGGGACAAGCGAGATGACAAGAGCGTTTTCTGCCCCAGAATTAATTGGTTGCCAAACATTTTCCAAGGGTTTTCAGAGAAATGCAAATATTCCCTAATTTCCTCAGGACTTAAAACTTCCTTAAGAATGCTTGGTTTTAACCCCTCAAGCGCGGCGGTCATTTAATTAAATCCCATCTCAGCGGCCGGATGAGATTTAAATGACTTCGCCTTTTCGGCATAGTATCATTCAATAATTTATATCTTTCATAATATACGATCAGTATCATTGAAAATTTTAGTAAACTTGCGTAATATAATGCGCTACTATATATTAATTTTTTGAGCGATTTGAAAAAATAATTATTGTTTTATGTATCTCCTTTTATGAACTAATGAATAAATTTTCCATTTCGAAAGATTTTAGTTTGGTTTCGAATAAGCTGCGAGATCTCTAACATTCCCTGCATTAAAAAAAATGCAATTACATGATGTAATTTAGTTATTAGGGGTTGAAAATTCCATAACAGATCGGATATTTTCGATAGGATTACCCGTTTCGCCTGCTTAAAAATTTATCACTCCGCCCACTTCTCTGACTTTGTTCCATTATTACCATTCCATTCCATTATTAGTATCATTTCATTCAGGTAAACCCGTGCTAATGTTTCAAACGTCAATATGTGAATAATCAAATGATTTATCTTAGAAAATCTGCTTTTTGTGACATGATTTGAAGCAATCCAAACATAATCCCACTGCACATTTTTCACACCAGTACACGCAGTCTCTTCATTTCCCATATGAGGCACAAACAGCACACCTCCTTTGAGGCTTTGATTTCTTCCCAGCGGAGGATTTGTCTTTAGGAAATGTATTTCTGTGAGTCTTGGTACTAAATTGTGTAATGAGTGAAGGCCATGTCCAAACAGTTCGTATGACGTTGGATATTTCAAAAATATTACCTCAACCAATGGCACGCTAAATGATAAGTCAAATTTTTATACGTGTTTTTCCTATGATCAACAAATGAATTTAGGATTTCCGCATTCAATAGTCTCCTAAATAACTTCATACACCACTTGTAATGGCGTTTTCTTTCCATTAGTTACGAATGCAATAACAGGTCCTTGAAATTCACCCCACCAATGAATTTACTATAACCTAACACACAAACAGATTTCCGAGTCTCTATTTTGCCTTTCAATACTATTCCCATTTCGTAGGATCCCCAATTATAAAAAAATACCACTCACAGGAAGTACACTTGATGAGAATTTCAACACACTGCCTGAAAGAACACGACACAGTATGAATGACTCTAGTGGACTGAAGCTCGTGGTTTAGAAGCTCCCTCAAGAGACGAGAAAATATCTTGAAGGGGCCCTGGTATATGCTGACTGTTTAGATGGAATCTTATCTTCGTTGATTACTGTCCAGAAAAAAAATATAAAAAAATAAATGCAGAGCGAAGCATATGGCCCCTTCGCCTAGAACGCTAAGGACTAACGAGGCGGGCCAAACACACTTGGGGCTCGAGGTGACGACAAACAAGGAGAAGACGGAGAGAAGGCATTCAGCTTAGAAGATACCATATCTCAAGCTAAAGTAGCTGACCCTTCTTGACGTCTCTCAAGCAGAATAGGCGGATTTTTTCATGATAGAACAGTCGAAGGAAGGCGTTGAGTTTTTGGACCGCAGTCGTCAACGCGCTGGTTTAAAACGGAATTTTATCGAAACATTTTAAAAATATCTTGAAGGTATAAAGCCGTTATGAATATTTTATTGGGGAGGAAAAACATTTCTTCAAATGATAGAGTAATTAGTTTTAGTTTAATATGCAATATCTCGCGTAGAAAAAATATTATATACAGTAGGTCAGGAAGCGTACTGGGTACGCATGACGGCGGCATACGAAATTTAAAGGGCGCGTACTGGGTACGCATGACGGCGTTGAGGGGTTAAAGGTTGCTGGATACCCTATTAAACTATGTTAGCATCACATCCGCCAACAACAGGCCTGCCAAAGTTCTTTTCTTCTCTGCCCCATCCCAGCTGAGTTGAGATGCAACATTGTCAGTCATAAACCGTGTTAACATTCTTTTTGTTACATCTACAAGATGAATTCCCCCTACACTACTCTAATAAGTACCTGTAAAATAAATTAACTACATGGTAAAGAGTAATCCATTAATGAGTTAGACATAACTACTTTCATACAAACAAGCATACAATATTAATTTCATGATTTTCTTGGCCAAGGTTCAGCCCAAACTTGATGCCACAAAATGATGTTCATGAAGTTTATAGTAAACTAACAAGTCGAAAAGACATCTCAAGCATGAACATTAAATGAAACATAATAAACTAGGACTTTAAAACAGGCCTACCATATCACTCTTTACCGACTCATTGCCAAGATCTCCGTCCAATTGCTCCGTATCTTCCATCATCCGTCGTGGAAATTTTTATGGTATAGCTCGACGTCGGCCTTCTGTTGATCGGTGGCCGCTTGCGAGGCACCGAAATCGACAGGAGGTGCGGGTGTTTTTCTATGTCTCAATGAACGAGCCAATTGCCAGACTGAGTGATGCTTGTGGCTGAGAGAGGCTATTTTGTTGTCCCACGTCTTTTGCCGATGTTCTCTGATGAGACTAGTGACGCGGTAGCGCAGCGCTTTATAGAGATTGCGCATAGCTGGATCGTGTGTTCTCCTCCAGCATAGCAGTGCATTGTTGCGTCTCTGCATTAGTGGAAGATCTGATGGCGGTAGAGAGTCGTCAATGAGGGGAGTGGGTTTTGGCGTAAATGATGCATCGGCTATGCAGTTGTTTAGACTTTTATTGAAGAGAGTGACGTGGTCTTCGAGTTCTTCGGTGGTGTTGCAGCTGCGTGGGTCTGGAAGAATAATATTCAAGGCAGAGGTTGTAAATTTGTCCAAATTCACTATTGGGGAGGGTAGAGTCATTGGATGCGAGAGAGGTAATGAAATTGAAATCGGGAGATGGTCAGACGGAAGTTGAGAAAGGGTTGTAGGCATGAGGAATGGAGAAAGATTTTTTGTTATAAAGAAATCTAGAATATCAGCGGTATGGTTGAGATCGGCAGATATGTGGGTGGGGTTTGGTGGTGAAAAAATAGTGAACGGGACAGTTAACTCTGCGTGGTGCAGGCATCGTCCTCTAGAGTTGGTGCTGTTGCATCCCCAGGTAGCGTGCTTACAATTAAGATCACCGCCGATGATTGCGGTGTTCTTAAGGACAGTATGTATGGCATGAAGTTCTGTTCGGCTGATGCCGTGCTGCTATGGTGGGAGGTAGGCACTCCATACGTCAACGCTGCCATTGCTGGTGGTGAACTTAGACCCGACGAGTTCTAGTCTATCGGTGGTGTGGGATTGTAATGGAGTTTCTGGTTAAGTCTTTTTGAAGCCGAGCATCACACTGCATCCTCCATTCCCTTCGGTTCGTTCCTTTCTTCTGATGATGTAATTTGGGACTCTAAAGGCATCTCTCAGCTTGAGCCATGTTTCTTGGACGAGGAAGATGTCAGGTTGATTGCAATGCAGGATATGTAGAAATTCCTGTTTTTACGGCCGAAGACTGCCCGCGTTCCAGGACAGTATTCGTAGATTATGGACGATTCTTGATTTATAAGCCATTGAGGAGGATCATGGCTCCTGCAATGACTTCTTCGATGAATACGTCCATTCTGGATTTACCCTGTTCTGGGGAAATGATTTTTTAATGAGACCGGAGAGCCAGCCTTTCAGTTAGCTTTTCCAGGAATCACTAGTAGCATTTTGGCCGATGGCGGCTGGCGGTTGTGGGTTGCGGCGTGGGAGATTGGCAGTAGGCGAGGATGTCGATGGCGCTGAGGGCATTGTTGCGGCAGAGGGTGCGGTCAGGGCCTGTGGAACTGTGGGCGGAGTGGTGGCTGGGCGGTTTGTTGTCCGTCGTTGCGTCCAGGCATTTGTAGTAGGAGGTGGAGGAAAATTGATTTCGGTATTAGCCGGAGCTGCGGGGGTCTCTTCGGTCGGAGTATTTTTCAGGCGCATCGCGAGAGCGAGTTCCTTGTATTGTGGGCAGCCTCTGTATGTGGAAATGTGCCCCTCAGCACAGTTTGCATATTTCCCCGGCTGGTCTTTTGGCTTAGTGCAAGCTGAGTGGTGGTGCGGGCCTGCGCATTTAAAGCATTTGATGCTGAGGGCACATGCTTTATGTGAATGTCCAAAAGCTTGACGTCTTCGGCATTGTATTGATCCGGGGGTTGCTTTGTAAACGTCCACTTTGCTCTCGGTTCTCAGGATGTTTTTATCCGTTAGGAACTTTAGTATGTGTGGCAGCATTAGTTTCTCTAGGATTTTTCCCAGATTGTCTAAGAGAGATATTGGTCTGTAGCTTTTCACTTTTGAGGGCGGCTTTCCTGGTTTAGGCAGACATATAATCTTCGCCTTCTTCCATGCTGCCGGGAAGCAGCCAAGTAGGATGCAGGCAGCGAATATGACTGCTAAGAAGGATGCGACGTCGATGGGAAGTTGCTTCAGGTGCTCGTGCTGGATATCGTCCGGTCCTGGCGATTTCTTGGAGGGCTGTGATTTTATGACCGCAATTACTTCCTGAGTGGAGGTGGTTGGCGGTTGGTCTTCTATTGCTGGCGAATGTGGTGTCTGCTCCGTGAGGAGTTGGAGATCGGCTGTTTGGGGGTTTGGCTTGAAGGCGTCCTCTAGGTAGTCCGCCGCAGCTTCGGCTTTCCCGCATCGCTGCAGGCCAGGCCGTTAAGGGTTTTTAATGGTGGAGTCCGGACGTGTTTGCTCTGCAGGGAGAGAGCCATTTTCCAGATCCTGCCATCTTCTTAAGTCAGGGAAGTAAGTTTGTTGTTCCAGGATTTCTGACGGAATTCACGAACTTCTGCCGCAACTGTTCTTTTGAGGGTTTGGTAGAGGCGTTTGGTGACGGGGTTTTGGTACTTTTGAAAACGCCTCCGGGCTGCGTTTTTCTTGTGGATTAGATTGGTTATGCTGGCGGGCAGAAAGAGGTAGTCAGGGACTTGGTGTCTGGGGAGAGGAATGCAGGTGTTTGCGGCAGAAATGATTGCGGTTGTTATCTGTGTGACTGTTGCGTCAACTTGATCGGGTTCGTCCAGGTCTGGTTGAGAGGATGGTAGCAAGTCGATAATATGTTGGCGGTAAGCTGGCCAGTCAGCTCTGCAGAAGCTTCTGTGCATAGGTGGTGGCAGTCGGGTAGGTCTCAGTCCGATATGCAATAGGACCCGGAGATGGTCACTTTCCAGGGCTGTTGTGGTGTGACAGGAGAGAGACATGTTTGTTTCCGTGAGTAGAGTGAGTAGTAGTCCAAGACATCTGATTTTCCATTAGTGTGAAAGTGCGTCGGTTGTCTTGGCCCAAGCGCCCGGAGTTCCTTTTCATTTAACCAGTCTCGGAGTTTGTCTCCTCTTGCATTTGGAGAAACAGAATGCCAAGTGCCGTGTTTGGCTTTGAAATCGCCTCCAATAAGGGCCGGCATGTTGTTCGGAAATAAGGCCGCGTAGCTTCCCGCTGGGAAGGTTCGTCCTGGTCTGTGGTAGACCGCTGCAACCTGGAAGGGGCCGGGCGGCGTT
This sequence comes from Ischnura elegans, assembly GCF_921293095.1. Classification (NCBI taxonomy): domain Eukaryota; kingdom Metazoa; phylum Arthropoda; class Insecta; order Odonata; family Coenagrionidae; genus Ischnura; species Ischnura elegans. The sequence goes on from NW_025791660.1 coordinate 2,681,429, forward strand.
TCAAGTTTCACTGCCGTGACCACGACTGGGGCGGTGCCTTGGAGACTGACTTCGTTGCCTTTTAGGTCATCTTTAAGGAGAACGGCCGTTCCCCCTGCTGCGTAATATTCCGGTGGTGTGGGATCTCTGTCGTTCCTGATGATTTTATATCCTGGAAGGCGCCAGTGTTTCCATGGTTGTAGTTTCGTTTCTGTGAGGAGAATGACGTCTACTGCGTGGGTTTTTAGAAATGTTAGCGCCTCTGCGGATTTCCACTGCAAACCTCCATTTGCGTTCCACAGAGCTACTAGGAGGCCGTCACCGCCAATTTTTTTTCTAGCATCATCGTTATAAGACTCGTCTGAAGCTGAAGTTGTTGCTGTGTCTGTAAGGAGATCGCCAGAAGTTGTTTTAGTATGGAGCCGAGATCCAGGTTGTCCAGATCAGGAGTATTGTTTGTTTGAGGCGGAGGAGGTGCAGAGGCAGATGGTGGTTGGGCTGAGTCCTGGTTTGGAATGTTCACGTACAGTTGTTGGCGCTGGGTGTTTCTAGGGCGAGATGTTGAATTTGACAGTCCAGTTCCGGACAGGTGGCCGTTTTGGTTTGCTGTTTGTTTCTGCAATGATTGGCGCTGCCCTGTCATCATCTTGAGGCTGTATTGGCGTGAACCTGTTTGTGGTGGTCACAGGATGCTTTTATGGCAGGGTTGGAGGGGAGTTCGCACCCCTTTTACGGGATTTCGGTATGATGAAGGCCCCGGATGGGGCTGACGGGGGCAGGAGATATATAAAATGTAAACCCTCACTTACTTATAAGTCAACAAAATCTCCTAAGGCATCCTTTCCAGTCATCTGGCTTCCTGCAATTGAAAAGAATATGTTGTAAAAATAATCATTTTTCTTAAAGCAAAGTCTGCACGGAGTACCCTTGGAATTCCTTTTTGAAGACTCAGATAAATTCCGAGTGGTAATACTCATATTTTTACAGCAATAACTCATTCTATCTGTAAAACCAGTTCACTCCTCAAAAATCATCCACACCGCACTCAGTGATTTACAAATTTCTAATACATTACGTTCATTTCTATGACTTACGATAACGCAAAAACTTGACAATAATCCAGGAGTGCATAAAATGCTCACATTTACCAGGACCTCAAAAATAATCGCATTTCAACAGAAAATACATAAAATATTTTCCACAAACTCCATGCTCATTGACGCCCTGCTTTTAAGTTATATGCTTCTTCCCAGTTTTTGTTTATTGTTTCCGCTGTATTTTTTTCCAAATTAAACCAAGTATTTTTATCTCCTTGCATTCTTTCCAAGGAGTGCTTCCTTGTGCAACTGTTTTGTTTGTGAGATTCATGTAACAGGATTTCTTTTGTTTACTACTATATCCACTGATTCGTACTTTTGTAATATATGTTCTAAGTCCATTTGTTCTTGTTTCCTTTTAGGGAATGCGGTAATGTTGTCTGCGAAGACTATTGTTGAGTAGAGAACCCCTCGCCTATATGTGCCAACTTTTTTGGAAAGGGGGCACCCTTGCCTGACGGAGTTCTTGATTGGGAATATTTGGGAGAGCTGGTTGTGAATTTTGATCTTGGCATAAATGTCCTGGTATATGTTTTTGACGGAGAATATTAAGCTGTGTGGTAGGTTCACTTTTTTCATTATTGCTATTATCAACTCAATTCTGAAGTTGTCAAATGCTTTTTCAAGGTCTATTGCGGTTATTGTGTGTTCCTGATCTTTTGGGCCGGGTGCTGTCATGACTATGTCTCTGATTGTTAGGATTGCGTCTATTGAGTTTTTGTTTCTTGCACCTGCATGTTGATTTAGGTGTAGGGTATTGCCTATGAGTGGTTCTAGTTTTTCCTTGAGGACGTGGGCGTATATTTGTAGTCTGTATTCAGTAAGGAGATTGGCCTGTAGTCATGTATTTGTTTCGGTGTTCTGATTTTTGGGATTAGTGTTATCGTGGCTTTTTTAATTTCCTTTGTGGGTCCTGTGTCTTTCATTTTGTTGCAGAGTCTTATTAATGCTGGTTTTAGTTCATTCCAAAAGGTTATGTAAAATTCGTAGGGCAGTCCGTCCGGCCCGGGTGCCTTCCCCTTTTTAAATTACTGCGTCTATGTCGTGTTCAGTGATATGGTGTATGTAGTTTCGTTTGCTTTGTTCATCTATTTCGGGGCCATCTACTATGGTGGGTGCGCGAGATTCGTCCCATGGGTGTATTTATTGTATTCGTTTTCAAAATGAAGCAAAACTTCTTTCATGAATCTTTCCGTGTCGTGATTTCCTGTGTCGTCGTCTGGGCTATGTATGTTTGACTTGCCTTTCTTTTTCTTTGCTGTATACTGTTGTTTTTAACAAGTCGTCTAAAACCTCTCTGCAGAAATGTATTGTATCGCGTTGTTCTTTGTAAAGCTGATTGGTGAGTTTTTTAATGTAACCGGCTATTTATTTTTAAAGATATGTTCCCAACATGCTTGTAGGTCATTGTCAGCTTTGGGATTGTTTTGTAGTCGTCCGATTTAAATTTGTATTTTTCTCTGTCTATTTTGCTGTCCAGAATGCGGTCATCTACCCTCCATGTGATGCTATTATTAGCTTGTTTTTTCTATTGGGTGGGTTAGTAAGTGTGAGGGCTATTGCGTGATGGTCCGAGGTGGACATTGGTATCGTGTCGAAAGCAGTGATATGACTAGCGAGGGCTTTTGATGTGAATTGGTAGTCAAGTCTGTTGTTTGATTTAGCTCCATAACGTGTAAACGGGGTGTGTTTTTTGTTTTCGAAAAGAGCTGCGTCCCTTGCCATGATGTTTTTGATTAACAGTTTGAACGCTGTGATTGATTGATAACTAATTCTAGATGTATTTGCACTGCTTTCTTCATTTCGATATATTGCGTTGAGGTCGCCACCCAGAATGGCTTCCCTTTGGAAGCAGCTTACGTAAGGCACAATATCATAATTAAAAAATTTGTCTCTTTCCTCTCCCTTTTCTGCGCCTGAAGGGGCATATGCATTGATTATTGTGATGTTATTAGCCATAAGGCTGATGATTCGCCCGGATTTGTGTCTCCGAATGTTTTTGACTTCAATTGTTTTCCCCGTCATTACAGCTACCCCAAGGGAACCATCACCAAAGTTTGTGAAAGTGTTGTAGCTCATTGAAACCCATGCAGAATCTATTTTCACCTCCTGGAGGAGGATAATTTCAGCACCTATATCTTTGAAAAATCCTATTACTATAGCGATTCTTAGTGAGTTTGTAACCATTGCAGTGTTAAAAGACACTAGCTTCATCGTGTTTGAAAAAGTAACCAATTTCTAAGCTTAACACTATTTTCCCTGTTTTTTCCCCATCATATTTTACCAAAAACAACAAAAATACATTTGAAACAAATTTTCACAATGTAATTGTACCCTTTTGATTCAAATTTTTTTATTTGTTTCTTTTTTTCAACATTTTTTACAAAGGTATTTACACAAGAGCATGAGTCTCATCCATGGTCTGAACGTATTTCTTATTTTGGTTGGTTTTACATATAAAATTAACCAGTACACAAGATATAGAATGTTCTGATCGTAATCGTAGATATTAATTACAGCACATTTTTCAAACAATTAGAGTTGTTATTAATACAAAGCATTAACAAATTAAATAAAACAAAAATATAGCCATACAGTTTAGCCTGTGAAAATCATCAAGAGGGTAGGATAAAAATAAAAAAAAATAAAGAGGATAAGACCCAAAAAAAACAATTTGCTCTCCGCTTCGGGAATCGAACACTGAGACTTCCCTTCTGCAGCCACATGCGGTAGCCACTGGGCTATTGATTCACAAGGTTTTATTAGTCATAATTCACAGAGTACAACAAATTTCAAAACACTTTAGAAAATGAAAGAAAAGCAATAAAAAATAAAATAAAAAGGCATCTCTGGCCAAAGAAAATACAAAGAAATTGAGAAAATTATTTAAAAAGACAAAAAATAAATGGGCAAACTTGCTATGAACCCCAAACGGCACTGGGGTGCTTAATGTGAGGACAAAAAGTCAAAAACATATCAGGCCCATATCTTCTAGGATGAAAAAGTCAATGTCATTTCACTTGTTTATTATTTTTTTTCTGGAATGGGGTAGAAACTCACACACTTTTTTTTTTTTTTTTTTGTTGGCAGCCTAGCCGGGGTCGAACTCAACAACTTCCAGAAATATTTCCTTAAGGAAATTCCGGAAGTGCGGTGGAGCGCCCGCAAACGACGCCGTAGTGACGAAGCCCAAAAGGCCTTTACCCACTGGCTTTTTATTAAGAAGAAGAAAGATGAATTTACTTATTATGGCCGAAAGAACATAGTTTTTGAAGGAAGGAAAGAGTTTAAAATTAAGCGTCATTAGATTAAAATCATCCAGCCGGGCACAACTTCCAAAGGAATCTAAAAAAAATAAAATCGATTTAATTGCCTTCCATGCCCTCGGACTATCTCCACAGCCGAGGACATGGTGTGGCAGGTCGTCCATGTGGTTACATGCAGGGCAGAGAGGCGAGGTGGCAACCTTCATATTAAATAGATTAACCCTTGTGGGCAGAAGGCCCGCAATCACGCCGAACATCGCGCTTGCCACCCTCTCTTCCACCCCACATGCCGCCCAGTTCCTCCACGAGTTGGCGGAGGGGGGCGCAGGGCCTCCCTCCCCTTCCCCTAAAACCCTCGCGTACAAACGCTTGACTTGGAATGCCTCGCCCGGGCGAACAAGATCGGCGATTGCCCGCGCTGATGCGAGCGATCTTTTAAACTCGTGCGAGGCGGCGCTGCCGGCGGCCCAAGCGGCCTTCAACAACGCACTCCTCTCCGGCGAGTCCCCACCCAGAACCCTGAAAGTTATCTTACAAAAGATAACCCGCGATTTTAAGTCGGCATTAATTAGGTCAAGCCCCCCCTTACTCCGAGTAAGATACAACTGTTGCCGTCTAACTTTACGCGGCATTTTATGCCATATCATATTGTTTGTGTGTTTAATCAGTTGTGCGTGGTGTATTCGTGTCAATGGGAAAGTGTGTGCCACATACCAAATCTTGGGATAAATCAAAGTATTTATGATTCTAACCCTCGCCGTCAGGGGCAGGGAAACACAAGTATATTTACCCACATTAAATCTTATGGTCTTAAGGACCTCTCCCCAATTACGGTCGAGCATGGCGGGAACTGATTTCTCCCACCATATACCTAGGATCTTGACTGGGTCCTGCGTCACCTCCCAGCAGGGATTAGGCGGGGGTGTCCCCTGCAACACTATCGCCTTGCTCTTGGCGTGGTTAATAACCACTCCCCCCGCCGTGTACGCCTCAATTACTTCACGAGCAGTTTCCATCTGTTCGTGTCTGTCGATGAAAAGAGTAATTTCATCGGCGTACACAATCCCGGTATAAGTCGAGCCGAAGCGCTCAACTCCAATCCCCGCCAGCTGTAATCCTCTAATTAGAGGGTCCATGGCCACCGCGAAGAGGACCATGGACAGGGGGCACCCCTGACGGACTGAATTCCTTATTGGAAAGGGCCCAGAAAACCCTCCCCCAACCCGAAGACAGGCAGTGGCGTCAGTGTACAATAAATTAATAGTTTGAATAAAAACCTCCGGAAAAGCCATCCGTTTCAAGACAGTTAAAATAAACTCGATTCTAATAAAATCAAAGGCTTTGCTGAGATCAATAGCTAAAACTGCAAAAAAACGGTCATGGGTTGGCGTGATTAAAAGATCTCGTAACAAAGCCGTTGCATCCAGGATGCTTCTTAAACTAGATACCGCATACTGGGATTTGTGTAAAATCAAATCGGCAACGGCCGAGATTCTAGATTTTAAAATGCGAGTAAAAATTTTAACATCACAGTTAAGGAGGGCGATCGGCCGCAGATCGTTACACGACTTAGGCCGATCAGTCTTTGGCAACAAAGTAATCACGGCGGTCCGCTGACTTGGAGCCAACTCGCCGCCGGACAGATAAAAAACATTAAAAATCCGCGTCAACACGGGTGATAAAATATCCCAGCATGCAGAATAAAACTCATACGGCAAGCCGTCCGAGCCGGGTGACTTACCCTTGGGGAGGGAGCGAAGAACCAGCTCCACCTCCTCCCCTTGGATCGCGCTCTCGAGCTCGAGAGAGTCTCTTTCTGTGAGGGTGGGCAGGACAGGGAGTGGGGGGCAAAGCTCCTCACTCCAGGCAGGGTAGCGGTCGTAGGTGCGTTTAAAATGGTTCTCTGCCTCAGGCAGAAGCCGCTTAATAGAGGCAGTGGCGGCTCTGTTTTTGATTTTAATGACTCGTTTCAACTCAGAAAGAGTGAGAGGGCCCCACCCATCTCGCTCCAACTCCCTCTGCCACAAGCGAGGGGAGTAGCGCTCAAGCTCGTGATTTAGAATGATTTTCTTTAGTTCACGCAGCATAGCATAGAAATTACTGGGCCTCTGGTCAGTAAGGATCAACTCCTTGAGTGCCTGACGATAAAAAGTAATCGTCCTTTGTTTGGCCTTTAGCCACTGCCTCGTGATGTTGCGCAGCATTAAAATAACTTTGGGCTTAAAAACATCCTCCCACCATTTCACAACATCACCATCCGGGTCGAAGGCGTCAGCCAGCTGAGCGACCTTCGCCCGGATTTCCTCGCGACACTCGCTCACCTCCAGGAGACGAGTGTCGAAGCACCAAGAACGGGAGGTGGGGGTGACGGGGTTAGGGGGGGGAGGGGAAGGGAGAGGTCAAGGGAAAGGGCACAGTGGTCCGAAATGGACACCGGCAATAAATTAGGGGTTCTGGGAAGGGATTTCAGGGCTTTAGATAAAAACAGAAAGTCTATTCTCGATCTCGAGGTTGGGCCCGTGCGTGTAAAAGGCACGGTGGCGGAATTAAAATCTAAAAAAGTATCCGTTAAACACACGGAATCAATAAGAACTTTAAAAGCCCGGCTCGGAGGCTCCACCCTCCCCCGGGAAGACTCGCGATCCTCCCCGCGATAAATACAATTAAAATCCCCCGCGAGGATGGCTTTCCCTGTAAAAACATGCAAATATGGCAACAGTGTTTCATTTAAAAATATATCCCTGTCCACCCTCCGCTCAACATGTGCGGGAGCGTAGACGTTTACCACATGGACATCTAAAACACGCAGGGAAGTAATTCTCCCTGAGGGGTGGAATCTTACACTACTAACCGGAATGCCGGTCTTAACTAAAATAGTTGTGCCACGGCCCGGCCCATCACAATTGGTGAAGGACCGGTAGAGGGGGTCAGGCCAGATCACCCCCTCCATGGTTTCCTGTAAACATGCAACGTCAACATTATGAAATTTTAAAAAATTTATAATGACGCTTATCTTAAGGGGGTTAAGGACCCCCGCAATATTTAGAGTTAAAAAGATCATTGTGGAAGCCAGTGGGCAAGTACACTTACGAACTGTCAACAGGCATGCTGCGGAGCGCGATCGTCATTTTCTTTCGCCGCGATCTTCTTTTTGCGGACCCCGATCGCGAGCGGCTGCGGCGTGAGGAAGTCTCCGCTGCGTCGCTTGTCGGCTCGTCACTCCCGCTGTGTTCAGGCGTCGTCTCCGCCTCGCTGCCACTTACCCCCCCGCTGGGAGGGTCGGCCGCCTTGGAAGTGGAAGGGGCGGTCTCGTCGGCCACCGTCGTCCCATCCTGGGTGGTGGGGGTGGGGGAAGGGATGGGGGCACTCTCGCTGATGTGGGAGAGGTCTGAGAGGGAGGGGTGGGGGGAAAGGGAAGCCACGGACGAGGTTGGGGAAGAAACCAGACTTATTTCAATTGGTTCACTTGCCATTTGAGAAGGGCTGTCCTTGATGGCGTAGTCGGTGTCGTCTACGGCCGTGGCAGCGGAAATTTCCACTGCCTCGTCGTCCGAGGCGGATTCTTCGGGGGGGGGGGGGGGGGGGACCACGGTCACGGAAGCCACAATGTGCTGCCTTTCTTCCCTGGCCGGGGCCTTCACGCGTTGGGGGAGGGGGGGGAACTTTCCGGCTGGTGCCGAACAGATCCCGTCGCCAGTGCCGTCGTGCGTCTTTTGTTTCTTAGCAAAATCAGCGGCACTCTCGGGGACAATAGCAGAGGGGGAAGGGGGTCGTTTGGAGGGCAGGGCACCGGAAACAGCCGGGTCATCCTCCATGAGGGCCAGCTGGCCGGCAATGTCGGCAACTAGTTCCTCGTCCTCGGCAGGGGCGGCAGTTGCGGCTCCCGCGACGTCCGCAAAACGGCGGCCGATGTCATTTCGCGGGCAATTGCGCCGGAGATGTCCTTCTTCGTGGCACCGGGCGCACGTCTTCTTTTGTCCTTCGTATAATACGAGGGCCCGGTGCCCACGGATGCCTAAGTAAGACGGGATGTTCGTCTTTACAGCGACCTTAGCGAAAAATGTGCCTGTTTTTGTGCCCGAAAGGACATCCTTTCCCCGCCATACTCCCTCCCAGCAGGCCTTTACGTCACCAAATCTCTTTAATTCCTCGATAACCGCCGAGATAGGCATTTCAAGCGGGAGGCACATTACCTTCACTAGGACCGGTGCCTCCTCCGCCGAGTCAATTGTGGCGTCCATGACGCGCGCCGCGTTCGTAGGGAAGGGCAGCGTCCTGGTTCTCTTCTCCAGAATTCTTTTGAGGGTTGCGTCATCCTTCAACTTCAAGTAAATAATCCTTCGATTAAAGGCGATTTGTACGCCGACGACTTCTTCAGCCGCGAGGCCCAATGTACTCCTCACGAAGAGGTGGACCTCTAGCGGCGTTGGAAAGCGACTCTTGTCATCGGTAGCGATGACAAGGGTGTTGACTCTTTGCACCTCCATGGTGCGTATGGAACTTTGGGGGGGGGGGGGGGCAGAAACACTTGTAGAAAACACAGGTGCGTCAGTAGCCCTGCCCGGCGCAGACTGCGCGCAGGCAGGAAGAGTGGCACCCTCTGCCACTCACCGAGCACGTGAAAAAAGAAACACACTTCTTGTGGAAATAGCACAAAAAAGGAAAAAACAGTCACACGAAACGTCCGTCAGCACCTCGACACAAAAACACAACGCCAAAATCACATGTTGAAAAGTTCGTCAAAACACGTTCGGAAAAAAACAAGTGCCGATCGCCGGCGAACCGAGATCGGCGGTCGGAGCGGCCTTATCGGCCGGGAGAGTTCAGGCGGTCGGGCTTCCCGGGAGCGCAGCCAAAACACGTCCGCTCTCGAGGGATGGCCGTTGGCGAGTTACATTTTTGAGTTTATTACATGCATCTTAAGAAATTACGACAGCTTGAAAACAAACTGTCTTCAAAGGTAAAATTAACATGTTCAAAATGGAAATGAAACAGTCATACATTTTTAAAAATTTGTTTAGATTTAAATTCCCTCCAAGAAAGGGATACAGTGTTTACAAAATAAGTAGTCTAGAGCAAAGGTAAAAACTCTTGTTTCAATTCTTGTTTTATGTCTTTGTTTCGTATGTTGTCTATGTATTCTGTTATTCGGACTATGTAATTACTTTTTCTAATCTGCTCTTCTAAACTTACTTTTATAAATGTGGCAATTAATCTAACCAGGGCGTCTCTCTTCGAGGACGGGAAGATGTGGAAGTGTAACTCCATCAGGTCTTTGTTGGTGATGTTTCCTCCTCCAAAGGTGTCCCATTTTTTGTGAATGTTCTTGATTTTATGCCAGAAGATATTTTTCCTCGCACATCCTAAAACTTTGTGTTCTATGTCTTCCGTGGATTTGCATTTTTCACAGTTTGGTGTTTTTGCGATCCCGCACTTGTATTTAAGTTCGTTGGTCACTATTGTCTTACTCATGATGCAGAAGAGATGGCTTCTCTGTTCTGTTGTTATTTTTGTTTTCCCGAAATTTCCCCAGGCTCTGGCTCCTGGCAGTGGGGTCCCCAGTGTTTTGCTTCTTTCTTCTATTTCTCGTGCGTATTCTTCTTTGACCGTCCTATAGACATATCCTGTTTTTTTCACGGTGTTTTTTGTACTCCGCCTTGACGTTTTTCAGGTGGGGGTTTCTGCTGCCATGTTCTATTGCACTATCCAACAGGTTAATTCTTGGTCTGTTTCCGGAGTTGTATATTTTGTGTAAGTTGTTGAGATAAATAATTTTTGCTTTAGTGTTGGCATCCCCTAATCTTAGGCCTCCTTTTTCATATGACATGTAGAGTCTCGGTCTTGCTGCTTTTATTACGAAGCCTTACCAGATGAAATAGTTGGTGGTTTTTATTATTATTGCATGGTGCTTGTTGGGGAGCGGCCAACTGCTAGCATAAAACCACAGAATGGGGTATATCTGCTGGTTTACGATTCTTACTCTCGCTGCAATCGGGAGTTGTTCCAAGTGTAAGATTCCACACTGCCACTTTATTATGTTTGTTGCTATATTCCAGTTTTTGTTGATTATTGTATTTACGTCTTTCTCCCAAGTCATGCCTAAGATTTTTAAAGAGTGTGCAATGGTCCAGTTGTGGGTGTTTTCTATTATTTCTAAGGGGAGTAGTTTTGATTTCGTTCTGTTAATCTTGATTCCTATCGCTTGGTATTTTTTTAAAATTTCGTTTGTTTTTTGCAATTCTTCCCCGGATTTTGTAAGAATAGTAATATCATCTGCGTAAACAATGGTGGAGAAAAGTTCTCCTCTTCGGTGTGTTCCAATTTTTTTGTGGTTTATCTCTCTGATGATAGGGTCTAGTGCTATTGCATATAATAACATTGACAGTGGGCATCCTTGTCGCACAGAGTTTTTAATTGCAAAGTTTTTGGAGTATATGTCACGGTAGCGGATCTGCGCGGAGATGTTTGAGTATGTGTTTTTTACTGACTTGATTAGTGCGGAGGGTAGGTTCATTTTTTCCATGTTGTTGAGGATCCATTCTATACGTATGTTATCGAAGTCTTTTTCGAGGTCTACTGCAAAAATGCCTGGTCTAATATCCGTGAACCCTGGGGCTGAGATTAGTATGTCTCTGAGGTTGTTGATTTCTTCTGCTGCTTTTCGGTTTTTTATTCCTGCATATTGGTTTTGGTGAAGGAGCTGGGTGGTTAGAAGTTCTATTCTATTTTTTAATATGTGGGCGTATATTTTATAGTCTGCGTTCAGGAGTGATATTGGCCTATAGTCTTGTATCTTTTTCGGGTTTCTTGTCTTTGGTATTAGAGTTATTATTGCAGATATCATGTTATCCGTTGGGCCGTTCTCTTGCACGTAGTTTAGTACCTTGGTGAGGGCTGGTTTGAGCTCTCTCCAGAATGTTATGTAAAATTCATAGGGAATGCCGTCCGGACCAGGGGATCTTCCTTTCTTCAACTTGTCTCTTATGTCTTCTATCTGTTGTTCCGTTATGGTGTGGTTGTATTGATTTTTTACTTCTGGGTTTAATTGTTCGTGCATTGTATCGGACGGAATGTGGCTCGTACTCCATGGATTGCATTTGTTGTATTGTTGTCTTAAATGTTTTTCCGCTGCTTCCACGAAATCTTCTGAGGTCATGTCTTTTCCGTCTTCAAGGATGGGTTGGGTGATGTGTTTTAGCTCGATGCTCTTCTTTAATGTGGCGAGGGTTATAAGTCCCCAGTCGTCCTTTGCAATTTCTTTCTGCCATCCTCTAGCTGAATATTTTTTTATCTCCAATACCTGTATTTGTTGTTTTAATTTCTTAATTGCGTCGTATTCGGTGTTTTTGTTATTAATTTTGTTTTTCAGTATTTCCCGGCAGAAGTTTAGTGTATTTTTTCTGACTCGTACATTTCTTTTGTGATCCTCTGCAAGAATTTGGTGATACTCTGTTTGAATGTTTTTCCCACCAGATTGCCGTGTCACCATCTACTGTTGGATGATTGAGGAGCTTCAAGATTTTGCTGCTTATCTTTTTTCGGGCCTCTGGTGAATCCAGTATCCTGTCGTCCATTTTCCAAGCTCTTGGACTCTTCCTCACGGCAGCTGCGGTTTTGATGTTTAAGGGGAGTATCAGAGCAGCATGATCCGATGTGGACATTGGGTGGGTTTGCAGGTTTAAAACGTTCTGCTTTAGCTGCTTTGAGGCAAAAATATAGTCTAACCTGTTTTTAGATGTGTGTCCCGCTCTCGTGTAGCCGGGGTTGTCTCCGTTTATATGAATTGCGGTATCAATTGCCTGTATACTATTTATTAGGGTTTTAAGGGGTTGAGAAATTTGGTACTTCATGTGTTCTGTGTTCGCGCTGCTATCGTTTTTCCTGTAGATGGTGTTTAGATCCCCTCCCATTATTGCTTTTTTATGGAAACATTGCACATATGGGGTTAATGTTTTCATGAAGAAGGTCTCCCTTTCTTTCCGTTTTTCGCATCCTGATGGTGCGTACGCGTTTATTATAGTAATATCTTTTTGTATGATGCTCAGGATCCTTCCGGATTCGTAAAGTCTGATATTTGTTCCTGGTAATGAATGTTTCATTAAAATGCAGATTCCCAATGAGCCCTTTCCAAAATTTTCATATGTTTTGTAACAGGGATCAGACCAAACAGAGTCCCTATGTATTTCTTGTAGTAATATTACGTCTGCCAGTAGAGTTTTGAACGTGTTTAGAACTATGTTTACTTTTGCGGGGTTGGTTATACCCGCTGTGTTAAAGGTTATTATTTTCATAACGGGTTTTTGCTTAATATAAATTTACCAACATATCTTGAATATTTGAATATCATTGAGAAACAAAAAGAAGAACTAAAATTACGAAAGAAAAGTAGGCGTAAAAAATACATCTTTAAAAGTCTTTGCCTGGGTTCGAACATGCGATCCCTCTTGGACTTTGGAAGTAGCTAGCAACACATCCCCTGGGCTAACTGGACACATTGAATATCCTCTATATTTTTGGTATTAAGACTCTCTCTTACGTTTTCGAGTTCTTTTGTTATAACACTGAAGTCGTAATAAGAACACCTTATAGACATCAATACAGAACATCTAGATAAACCTTTGTTTGCACTTTCTATCTTAAACATATGTGCATATTTGCAACTTATTATAACACGTTTTCGTTTCTTGCCTTGGTTTCGTTTGTGGGATGAGTTAGCCTGGTTCGTTCCGGCGGCTCGGCTTTCCTCGCCCCGAAGTAGGTCGCGTAACGGGACTTCTCCACCGCTGCGGCTAAAAATAGCCCTCGGTGTCGTGCTGCTCTGGCCTCTGCAGCTCGGCCTGCCAACCTTGTAGTGTTGAATCTCAGCTCTCGCCGATTCACTGGACTTCATGCTCCCGTCTCCGCTCCCCTGGCAAAACTGCATCTTTTCTCCTGTAATAAAGTTAGAAAAATTGTTTTCAGTACAGCGTACCTTCTCTATTCCCCCCCACCTTTTATGTATTTCATTTCCGTTGTGTCTTGTGTTTTTTCGGATTTTTGGCTCTCTCCTTTCCGAGTCAGTGTTATTTTTTAGAAATGCTTTTTTAAATGTTTCTGTTTCACTTTGTAATCTTGTCGATTTATGGAAACTCACCTGCCCCCTTCTTGTTGCTCCTGGTTCTTCGTCTTCTTCTGTTTCTTCTTCAGTCTCCCTCCCCATGGTGAAATTAATGCCTTCCGTCCCGGGGAACGAAACCTTGGAAAAGGTCCAGTCCTCTTTCGTCTCAGTCTCTTCTTCCTTGTCTTCTTCGTCTTCTATGATTATTTCCTCGACTTCCATTTCTGTGTTCGATGTGCTTGACGAGGAGTCGTCTATGTTTCTCTTTCCCTCTTCTGTGGCCCCCCCGACCCTGTCGGCGACTTTGAATTTTTCCTTTTGTCTCGCCTTCCGCTGTTTCGTTTTCTTCTTTTTCGTGGTGTATTATTGTCCGTCTCCTCATTCACTGCTTCCGAAGTAGCTCCTGCATCCTTTGTTTTTTCACTCCCCCCCGAAACTTCTTCGATTTCACCCTTATCTGCTTTCTTCTCAGTCCCTTGTTGCTCTTCCGCCGCCGGGATGTTTCCCCCCTGGTTTCTTCTTCCTGCGTTTTCTCACTTAGCTCCCGCCCCGCTCTCTCCACCTCTTCTTCCATTTGTGTCTGCTCTTTACCTATGTCACTCACTTCCATTGGGTCTTCCCCCCTCACCCCCTCGGCGTATGTAGATTTGGTGCCCACACTTAGTATTAGCGGGCCGTTTATCCTCAAATGAGTTGTCTCCCCACACCTAGAACATGTCGGCTTCTGCCCGTAATAATATATTGCTGCTCTGTACCTGGCTACCTGTAGATACGACGGGATGTCTTTTGTCAGCTCCATTTTCAAACTGCGTGCACCCGTGTAAGTGCCCGCTAACGTTTTGGGACCAGCCCAAGTGTTACACTGGTAATCAAGTATTTTCCCGTACGGAGCAAGTGCCTTCAACACCTCATCTCTCGGTACCTCGGTATTAAGCAGGTGTACTTTGACAATCGTCACTTATCTACTTGCCGATGAAATCTTAACCTCCCTGTTGCCCATCTTCCTTAACTCGCCTGCGGCGAGTATTTCCTCCATTTTTCCCTCCGTCTTTAACTTCAAAAAAACCGTTCTTCTCTTGTTGGTAATAACAACCGCTACTGCATCTTCAGATCGTACCCCGAGCTCGGACATGATAAAATCATGGACCTCAAGGGGGTGCGGTGCTTCTATATTCTTCTCAAATTCCATGCACAGGGTATTAACTATTGGGTAATCCATGGTTAACCCCTGTGGCACTAGAATTTAAACTTGCTAAAACACACTTGAGTGTGTCACGCGTTTTTAGTTCACGTCGCTAGGTCGTAAAAACTTTACAAGCAAGGCTCCCGGCGATCGCGAAGCCGATCGCCGGGGCTTGAGAAAACACAGTGTCAAACAACTCTCAGCGCTCGTTCCACACACGACCTTCTCCGCCGAGTATTCAACGTGGTATGGCTGTTGGCGAAGATAAGTATGGATTTTGAAGAATGTTATGCTCATTTGGTGGTTAGATACGATAGTTCATTATTTGATCGGACGAGAACCGATGTATTTTTTTCAAAATATATTTTTATTACAAAATCAGTTTATAGACATGAAATCATTTTTTTCCACTTGGTACATGACAAAATTTTAATTTCAAACCAACCATAGAAAAGTGCTTTTATTGAAGTGAAAACTTCTATGGTGGCGTTAAGCACTTTTTTGGGCTGGAGAAAAAGCATAGAATTCGCGTGAGCGTCACCGACCCGACACCGCGATCGCTGCAGCGAGATATACATATGTATAGTGTATATTGTAGCGGTACGGACCGAAGCCGGCCCGACGCATCACTTTAAAACATCTCGGCTGGGGGGGTTACGTTTGCGCGCACACTCACAATTTTAGCATTTTTTACGGAGTTCTGTACTAGATTTATGTAAGGGGTTTATTTTTTTATTGCAGAATATATTTTTATGTACGTGAAGTCGAGTGAAATTGTGTGAGAGTGGATTTCCGGGAGAGGCGACGCAGTGGTTCTCTCCCGGAATGCGTTTGAAAACCCGCCTTTTGGCTGGGGAAAAAGAGGGCATTGTGGTCCACCATAGGCGATTGTGGGAAGTACAGAGGTTATAAAAGGGAGAGACGAGAAGTATAGCTCTCTCTCTCCTACGGTCTGACACGACAGAATTCAAATAGTGGTGTTAAGTGACAAGCAGCAGAAGCCAAGCTACGGCACGTGGAGGAGGCAGATACGAGGACAGCTCGTCAGGGGTGGCGAGAATATCGGATAAAGGAAGTAAGCTTGGAATTTACCAAAGCCCGAATAGATCCTTTTGTGTCCAGATTGTTCCCCCCTTTCAAAGTCCCAAGTGTACTCCCCACAATAAGGCCCTAGTGAATTCACTGTTGGCTGGACTTAGTCACGGCCCTGCAAGACTTAAGTGCGGCACGTGGTGAAGCTTGAGCATAATATCTGAATGTTAGTGTCACTTGGCGGATCATTGAGCCCGAATTCAAGACGGGTGGCCACTTGAACAGACTAACGCCTAATTTATACTTGCATTGCACGGAAAGTTTTTTTTGTGTAAGTTTGATATCACACTATTTACGTTGTTCATTCGCCAAAGAGCGTCGGTATATTTTGTTGTTGGAAACATCATTTCTTTCTTAAATAATAATCATTGAGAAAGTGCGATTGTAATTTTGAAGGAGAAGCCGAAGGTGCATATTTCATGTTGGAGGTGACGCCGATGGATTTTGGAACGGGGATTTATTGTGTGTGTTTGGGGAATACTTTAGCGTTAGTGTAAACTTTGGAACCTATGGTAGTTCAGTTATTAAAAATCAATTGTAAAATGGATGTCATTGAAGTTATTTGTTTCGCTATTACCACGATTTCCTTAAATCCTGTTGGAAGTGAGCGTGCGTGCAGGCACGAACAATTGGGGAACTTGATTTTAAGCCCGGAAACGGTAAGTCTCCGTAGGGGCAATTTTATATTTTGGGGGAGTGGAGAGTTAACTATCACATGTACGGGGAGATATCGAACGCTAGGCGAGCGGGCGGCTCTCGCGGTTTGAACCGTTACAATATAATGGTATAGCTTGCGTCACCGCTGTACTTTTACATACTGAATACTGGAATCTGTCTGCTTCCAGTTCTATACTGCACATATGTACTTTATTAATGCACAAATTACATGGATGTGCATGCAAAATATGCCAGCATTGCCACTTTGGTGATAGTCAGTTCATCATTATGGTTCCATTTACATTTCTCCAGATAATTCATTACGTGCTATACGAGAAATTTTTTTATGAAAATTTATTAATATATTCTTAAGACGCATCTAAATTGCTTAAAAATTGGAAAAAGATTTGATGATTTGCCAATGATTTTGAGTGGAGATCTCAACAAACTTTGCAGACGATAAAAACATATCATTAATTGAATTTTGAAATAATGAATTTGGTTTAAAAATGTCAAATGAACGCAATCTCAGTACTACGAAATATAAAACTACAATAGATGTGGTCTTTACAAGACATTTAAATAGATTTGAATCAAAATTGTTCATTTCTTATTTTAGCTACCATAAACCTAATATATCAGTTTCACAAATTGATGATGATGGTGCTGGTCGTCAAGATGGTGAAAGTGTTGTTAAAACTGTACATGAAAGTTAACTTTTCGGAAGTAAAAAATGTTTTATATGAACTAGTTTTAAAAATATTGTGAAATAGTGCAGTAAGACCACATTACATTGTAACATAAATTATAGGTGTAAAAATTTTGTATTGTTAAGAAATAAAAGCATTATATATTTAAATATATAAATGATGTTACTTTCTATTCATACACATCGTATTTTTAATATTTATTTCATGTTTGCTGAAAAAAAATTATTTCATTTTTTGTTGAAAAATGAGTATTACTGGAAAAATTAGTTCTTTAATAATATTAAATCATAATAAAAAATAAATGGATAATAATGATTTCAGTTTTCACTTCTGTAGGCCAGTCCCACGACTGCCCCGTTTTTTTCTTCGGATGTGGGTAGCCTGAGGATTCATTCAAATATTTTTTATCTCTTTTTCCTAATACTAATTATACATTATTTTTATCATCCTTTTTAGGCACCATGTGGAGAGCAGGCGCCCATGGGCTGTCGGAGCGACGAGCTGTGCCAAGTCGAAGCATCTCCTCGAATTCTGCTTTGGCATGTCGCAGGCTGTTTGGGTCCAATCGGCGCGGCCGGCATGTTACTGGCGGTCCAGGGGTTGTCTTGATATGATGCATAGTATTGTGTCGAACTGGTGTGTTTGCTCTTGCTGGCCTCGTGAGAGCGGGGAATTCAGCAAGCACTATGTGATAGCGTGAACTTCCAAAGATTGCCTTGACGCTAGGCTCCGGAATCGTCGGTGCTGGGGCGCCTGTGGATAGTGACGTAATGTTGTCCACCAGCCGGCCGTGGCGGGTGTCGACCAACAGGTCAAAGTGAGAAAGAAAGTCTGCTCCGATGATGGGCTTGGTGACATCCGCGATTACGAGGCGCCACTTAAAATCGTGGTGAAGCCCCAAATTTAGCCTTAGTGTGATCCAGCCGTAGGTGGGGATGATGGATCCATTTGCCGCGAATAAGTCGTAATCGGCCCTTGTTAGACGGTCTCATAGGCGTGAACGTGGGTATACGCAAAGGTCCGAGCCCACATCAATGAGGAACGGCGTCTTGGTCGATTGGTCCGATACATGTAGGCGGTCCGAAATTGAATGACAGTCACCTTCCGCCCTTAGCGACTGCTGTGCGTGTTTTCCTGAGCAAAGGTGCAAGGTGCAGTGCAGCGCTTCGCCTTGGTTCCAAAACGACGATGATACCAGCAATGGTCGTTGGCGGTGTCGTTTGACCGAGGGTATGGGCTGGAGCGACGGGGGGGGGGACGTTCACGTTCATTGCGGAAGCGGGATCTCGAAGGAGAACGGCCTCGCTGGCGATCTGCGGAGAGGGAGCTGACCTTGGCGGTGAGCTCGTCGAGACGCTGCATTATGGCTGAGGTGTCGGCTGCACCGATGGTCGAACCTCTGGATTGAGGAACAATCTCGTTGATATTATCTGCAAGCTCCGCTACTTCATTCAGTGTTGTTGTGGTCTGGGACGCAATTATAACTTGTATGTGAGAAGGAAGCCGATTAGACCATAAACTCCTCATGATGTCATCCGGTACCTCTGATCCCGCTAGTGATTTTAGGTAGCGCAGGAACTGGGATGGTTTCCTGTCACCCATTTCTTCGTACATCAAAAGCTGCCGCACGCGTTGCTCCCGAGAAATTGACAAGCGGCGGATGAGTTCTGATTTTATTCGCTCATAGCAGCCGGTTGCTGGGGGATTAATTATTATATCTTCTACTTCAGCCGCATACCTATGGTCGAGATGAGATATAACATGGTTGTACATTGTTATATCGTTTTTCACGCCGGCCAGCGAAAATTGCGACTCCATCTGGGCGAACCACAATGCTGGTTTATCGGGCCAGAACGGAGGAGGATGGATGGCGACTCGGCATAGGTCTACGGGTTGAGGGCCCGAAGGATCTTCTCCTGTGACGTGCTCCATTTGGTTGGAATGGTTGGCCGATTCTGGTTCTTGATTGTTCTGGAGATGTAATTCAAGCTGCGATAGAAGTTTCTGAAGCTCCTGGAATTGCTGGTCTTGTTGTGTAAAGCGTTCCTTCTGCTGGTCGGAGATGCTTGCGGCTTCGTCTTCCTTTGGCATGGCGAACGTCGGGGTCACCAATATGAAGAGTGTCGGTCGATAATGACAAACAGAATCTTACTTAACAGATTTATTATGCACGCACGTACAATAACGGTGAGCGAGCGAGCGACTGAGAATCTGGTGTGGAATGCTCGCCGCTTATATACCATCAGGCGAAGGTTACTGAGGCTTCTAGAACTTTCCACAATATTATAGGGAAGCGACTGCTTGTCGACTGGGCCTCCGAGCAGTCGCTGCCTTTGATTTCGCGTGAATATCGTTGCTACAAGCCGCCGGATGGTCGCCCCAACCATTATGCAACCCGCAATACCGTAAATTGCCAATCGGCAAGTCGACTCGTAGAAATATGCCGTCTTTACCGTCATATATAATCCTACGCCTTTTTATGCATCGTATATGACAAATATCGTCATATTGGAAAAATGAAATACTTAGATACTATATTTCCAGTGAGATCGTTTATTATTTAACCTAAATCCGCTATAAAAAAACTTTTCATTTCGGTCAAAGGAGTCAAAGCGAATATTTGTAGGAAGAGCATGCATTTCAAAGTTTTTAATTGACAATAATTTTACTGTTGCAGATTGAATAACAACAATGGATGACTACTCATGAAACGCATTAAAGCATTTCAGGTGCTATGGATCACAACATTTTTTACATTTATATATAATTTGGCTTTTACACTTTCGCGTCGGAAACTTCTTCTGGTCTCACTTTTTTGAGCTCTATGGCCAAATTCGTCTATCTTACTTCACGATCCCGCGATGAATTACCCCGCCTACCTTTTTCTATGTTTATGAACGTGAATTGCGTAGGGTTTCGTCATCTACTGACCGATTCACTTTTTAGATGCGTCCCTGCTATATACGATTTGAAGTCTACCAGTGAAGTTTACTTCCGTTGCATAAGCTGTACAATTTTGAGGCGTTTCAGTAAACGCAGTCCAGTAAGTTGATTAACTAGGACCTTTTTTCCCCTGAATTCTGGTTCGGTACTTTGTATTTGCATTATCAAGTATATCCACACCTTCCATGTGTTTACTTTATACTCTTCTTTAACTCGAGGCTGTTGAACAGTATTTCCTTTTTTCTGCTGAAACGTTTCCCTGTGCCGAATGGAAGCGCAGAGCTTGAATTGCTGTCTACAGTGACAACCGAGTTGTCATTCCATCGTATAATACTAAGACCTACAGCTTCATTAAATACTTATTTTCATGTTCCTCTCGATTTTACGCCGATGGCTGAGGCACTCCTCTGTTCTATTTTTATGGATGGCTCCAGTGAAAAAAAATCCTTTTCTTTCTGAACAATAAATAGTCTGCACGTTGTAAAGAAGATATCGAGAAACATACAACGATTAGCGGGTTCAGGGATAACCTTGAAAAATTCTATAATAACACTTGCTTCTAAGCGTTACTTTCGATAGAGGTAATTCCTTATCACCTGGTTGATCCCTGAAGTCGTCTGAATAACATAGAAAATTTAATAGGACTGTTTTAATGAATATTTTTGCACGGCGGTGACCAAATTAAGGTACCATTTGCTCATCATTTCACAAATGATGCGCTATTATTCCGAATAATAATAATTATTAATTCAAGTCGTCAAATAGAGGTCATAATTTATAAATGTATCATATTTGTCCAGATAGGAATTGATCTGAAAAGTTTGATTATTTTTTATTAATCTAAATATGGATTGGCTCAACAATTTCCGAACCAAATTCACGCCTTGTCGTCTTTTATGACCAATATGTTGTTGTGGAAGTCATTGACATCTCTGATTCGTAAAGTCAGGAAGGGCTAATTCGGAATGACTGTACAAAGTTCTGTGTTCAAGTTGCTCCGAATTGCTTTCATGCATTTCATAAATAGTCATTAATTGTTATAATTTAATCTTTAGTGATAAAATTGGCAATTTAAAACTGGAAAATAAATTATCTTCTGTTAAAATATAGCCTTTGAGTCATTTCTTTCAAATCGTAATGCATCTCTATTTTATACTGGAATTGGGTAAAATAATGCAACATCTCATTGGAAACATAATAGCTAAGAATTTAAATAATCAAATACGACGATATTTGCCATATACGTGGCATTAGAAGGCGTAGGATTATATCTGGCGACAATAACGCAATGTTTCTATGTGACGGCAATGTGATGTGATGCGGGTTGCATAACTTCTTATAGATATAAAGGTAGGTCATAGTTGCGAAAACGCAGCTTTAATTTCCCGATCCGATTTTTACTTATTTGTTAACTTCTTGACGAAATATAAGCTGAGACACCTATTAATTGAAATTTTTACGTTAATATGGCCGAACAAAAAAGTTTATAAAGGGAATAGTTACTCTTCGGTTAACATATTTATCTTTCGTATGAGTGACTTCATAGTTGATGCATTTTTAGATTTTTTTAAATGTCGAAATACTTATGAAAGATCATTATTATAATATCTGATTAAATATCAGTTTAAACTTACTTTATCGAAAAAATCGAATTCCGTATTGAATGACGTTCAATTTATCGATTTTGTTTGCATTTCACAACGCAGCGTTTTCGCAACTTTGGCCGTTAATCCTTGATCCAGGGGCGATCTAGGTTGATTGGAGGCCGTCAGCGGGGGCTAATGATGACCCCCACCCCATAACCGGAGCATTCGCTTCAACCCCCCCCCCCCGCCAACGGGAAAGTTAGGAAGTGGCATGCCCATATAAGAACTTTCTAGCTTTTAAAAAATTCAGCATGTCTAATGGTAATATTATTTATATTTACTGAATTCGTTCATAAGCTTGATACCCGAGGCGGATCTAGGTTTGGATCAAAGGGAGAGTCTTGCGGGGTAGCATGTAGAAGTAGATGACTACCATAAAATTTTTACTAATGAATGAATCTACCATATGCGCACTGCAATGTCTTTCTGTATCTAAGGATTAGCCGAAAACACCGTCTTTGAGTCTACAAAAACGCAATTATCTAACATCCCAGAGCCCCCTTTGGCAGGGGTAATAACCAAGAGCCCATGAAGAATAACAAAAAAATATGGGTTTATCCAGACTCAAAGACGGCGTTTGGCCTGGATTGACAACTGATATTAATTAAATGGTTCAATCATAATACATGCTATTATTGCAGGAACATTTTCTGAACGTAGCTATCCAATGTCTGGAATAACATTTCCATTTCACTTGCTAAATCGAAGAACATATGATATTGTCTATGCAGCGTCTGAACAATTTATGCGTCGCAACTGTATATGCACCTTTGAACAAACAACAATTGCAAGTAGCTACACAGAGATATTATGTCATGATGATGCTTCACGAGTTTTTCTCGATTAACTTCAAATTTTGCAGGTGCTTTTGGTATTTTTAATAGCATTGCCTGCAGAGACTTTGGTATATAGTGACCTCAGCCAGAGAGAAATTCCACTGCCATTCATGTATCGGGTACTGCTTTCAAGTGTCTGCCATTTTATGGCAGGCATTTGATGGCTTGTGTCACAAATAAATTTTGAATCAACAGAAAAACTAGGTGTACAGCATTCAGCGAAAAAACTATTACGATTTCAGCAGAAACTTCCTCATGAATACCGAGAATTCACTGAAATAAAAAATAACAACAAAAATATCACTTATTACGATTTGATTTCTCTTAGCTATTCCTACAAGTGAAAGCCGAAGTAAAAAATGAATTTCTAATAAATCTGAATTCTGGTGGAGCAAATGGGAATTATAACCGAGGCAATGTGCCTTCACTGACAACAAATGACTTTTGCTTGTGTAGCGGATATGAGGAAGCAGACACCATTTGTCAACGCTACAACGGGTTTTGATGTCACTACGTTAACAAACAAATTTTGCTGCGATGGCAAAGGGTAAGTATTAACAACAAAATATTTTTCTTCGTGTATCACCACGAGTCACATCACTAAAAAAGACTTAACAAAGTTGTTTTAGTTTTCAAATTTTGACGTATTTTCTCAACCTTTCAGCGTTTGGTGCAATACATGATTGCTGGGAGCTCATTCCAGCTGCCTTTATATTTTCATCTTATTTCATTTGGTAACTTATTACACTTCATAACCTTGAAGTACGCATGTAGGGTATACGTGTTCCAAATAAAAATATTTCAAACGTAGAGCCTGGTGTTCCAACAAAATTAACATATTTCAAGTGTAGATGAATTTTATATTTTCTTTCCATTATAAAATCACAGAAAAACGCTTCAGGTCAATCACATACACCTGAAAATTCTCGTGATAAACTTTAAACCTTAATTTTCAACACTCGCCTGTTTTACTCGGACACGTTTGATTATATTTTCGTGTTCTTAAGGCATAAAGTTTGTGTATTAGGTGCAATAGCTAGTATTGGCAAATATTTTATCGTCCCAGTACCTGTATCCAATGTGAAATTCATTTAAATTTAATTTAGCCGCCCTAACACCTCCTAAATCGCTTCCTGGATATCATCCATTATCTAGAATTAAATTAAAAACTCATTAAATTTATTATGTATCTTCCTAAACTCCTCCACTAGTTCATTTTCAATGCTCAAATCAATAAACCACAAAAGTAAATTTCATGAAAAGAGCATAAAGAACAAATATTCCGAGACACATGACGCAAATTTTTAGCATACATTCGGCGGCTTACTGGAAAGAATATTTACAAAGACCATGGCTACATTCAATCTAGCACTAATTACTGACTCTACTGAAAAACTATATTGCACTTCTAATTCGGAGAGGCAAATTGTAATTAAGTTTGAAAACAGGGAATTGGTTGCAATGAATGTGCTGCA
This sequence comes from Ischnura elegans, assembly GCF_921293095.1. Classification (NCBI taxonomy): domain Eukaryota; kingdom Metazoa; phylum Arthropoda; class Insecta; order Odonata; family Coenagrionidae; genus Ischnura; species Ischnura elegans. Next base: position 2,705,410 of record NW_025791660.1, read on the forward strand.
CAATGATTCCCGTTGACTTCACGGATAGATAAAGATTAAACAAACAAAAAATCGAACTAGTACATTTTGTTGTATATCAAAGTCTTTTGAACTTAAAAGCGATACCATAGCCTAGGTATATCACGAAAGAAGATGCGAAAAAGTGGCATGAAAAGTAACAGAACTTCGTTATAACCACAATCTGACGAGAAATTCTACGCAAAGAACAGGTTCTGTGTTAGACATTATTTCAATTTATAAGAAAGGACTAAATAAATAGAAGACATCGCCAATGATAAATATTTACAATTCTTTAAAACTACGTGTGTCCCATTATAAGAAAATAATTTTAAAATTTATTGGCCAAGTAATGTGATAATAAATAAATAAATATTCGTATAATGCACACTTTTACGACACTTTAAGTGCAAGCCTAAGATCTATATCACTCAATATTATGCCCATTGCTTCACCTGAAATGAGTACAGGGACGCGAGAAATTTTGAACAAATCTTTGTGAAGAAGTAATTCCATGCTGTATGATAAAAAACCCCCGAGCCCTTATGAAACCCTTATGGCATCTTTCTCGGTCTAATGTAGGTACACGTAGAAAAATAAGCTACAAACAATTCGAATTAAATGCTTATACTTGGATACTACATAGAACAACCCTTATGTGAACAATAAGCAGTAGCGCTCACAGAGAACAACTCGAGAGGGGGGCGCAAAAGCCTTACATTTACTTTTATCCTAATAAAAATAATCAAGTCGCATGCAGAGTTTAAAGGCCTGGTTAAACGATACATTACATGTTAAATGGTACATTCAAATAAGCTGACGATTAAGCAATGGTGCGCAGAGAATTGATGGAATTTACAAGTCGATTAGCAGCCAAGGGATGTTCGAGTCGTAAGAGTTGGACTGGAACTGATAATTTCACTCTTTGCGCTGCCAATATTTATGTAAATGGATCCCCACCCCCCTCCACTATGGTATTGCTTCGGATCGAGTAAACTGGTTTCAGTTGGAGGTTATGATTCCTGCTGGTAAACCCTTTCAAACAACTTTCCATTTTGAGTGGATTCCCTTTTCCTTTAGCATTGCTTAATTACAACTCTGTGACCTGGTTGCATGTTCGAACAAGTGAAACCTTTCATTTGTCCTTCCCACTTGTGGTGTCTCCTCCCTCGCTAAAAATTGAGTTTGAATTCCGATTTCTCTCCTTTCTATATCGCAAGAGTGAGGGATATTGAGGAAAAGCCCACTTTTATTTGACCATGAGATGGATATATAAATAGCGTGCAAAGTCTTAGAGAATCACACTTAGGTTCTACAAAAATGTCCGTTTATTTGAATCGTTCTCAGTTCGAGGAATTGAATACTTCCTCATCAGGTATTCCTAGACGTGATTGCTATTTAAAAATTGTTTTCCCTTCTCTTTACCAACTTTGCTTGTCCATTATTCACTTGTGTAGATAAAAAAACTGACATTTACAAATTACCTTTACCACGATCAGTGCAAACGGACCTGGTATTTTACATAGAGTGTAATGGATTTTGTTTATGGAAATTGTGCTTAACCCTTTCGAGACCGCCGAGTTTTCGTCTTAGCATGAGTGCTGTACCGAGCCCCAAGAAACTCTTCTTTCTCGTGGTATGGAGCATTTTTGAGGGCAATCGTTAAGAAGGGTCTAGCGGATTATTACACCCTCCGAGCTCCAACCTTTTTCGCCCCATCGCAGCGGGGACTCCGCATTATCTCGGGCAGCGAGGGTTGATGTGCTCCCTCCTTTCCGGGTTCACGACCATACCTGCGGCATTCGTTCGCGGTCAACTTATGGATTGCTTATATGGATTTTTCCAATGGATAATTGTTGCTTGCACGTAAATTGCAGACTTTGAATTGAATTCCTCATTTTTTTCTGAGCATTGTCAAATTTTAAACTAAGTTCTACGGTCAATTTTAACGGATTTAATGCATCAATCCTTTCAATGCCAAATATATGCTCCTAAAAATTTTCTTATCGAATTCAAACCCTTCCAAAAATCTCATTAGCTATTTATCCGAAATGCATTACTCGAGGTAAAAAAAAATCCTAGCAAGAAAAGCTCTTTGTCTGTCACAGGGCAACCTTGGTATCCCTTGGATACCAAGGTTGCCCAATGCTCCACTCGGGCATTCAGAACACCTGTGAAGCTTCTCTGGAATTGCATCCATCACTATAGTTATGTTTTTTCTCGGAATTTTTTAAATCCCTCATTTTGTTTGGAAATTACGCTCCACCACGGGCTGAAATAACTCATGAAGACCTTCTTTGGAATTCCACCCATCAGTATAGAAACGTATTTCTCAGAATGGGTAAAGTTTATTTTCGTTCACATACCCACAATTCTTTTTGATTATAAAGTTTCCCTTCACTTCTGTCTCAGTCGTTCTTGGTTTCAGACGTTTGTGGTTCTCATTCTGCGAGTGATAACTTTTCTGCATTCGTCGTGAAAAATTGGCAGTGTACCGCCAGTGTTTTTTAATCTCTGTTTGCTGCGGCTGGAATCATGGCGAAGAGATTGAAAACGGATTAACAGATATTGGAGATTTTGACCCGCAGTGGTAGTGAGGATGGAGACCTGTGCTTCGATTCCGAGGACGATGATCTGGGAACGGAGGTTGCCGGTGAATTGACATCTATATCGCTGCCCTTGACATCCAGGATATCGCGGGAGCTGCACTTCACCGCGGCTACGTCTGATGATTCCTCGTCCGATGCGGAGGAAAATGCTCCCAAGAAAAGGAAAATAAGTGATAAAGGCACAGTTTGGCGAGCCAAAGATTTATCGCCGAAGATATAAAATTTTTATTCTTCCTCTTCTGGCTGTAAGGCAGATCTATCTGAAAACTCGAAAATTTTAGAATTTTTTGAAATTTCCTTTTCCGAAAATTTAGTGCAGTGGTGGAACAAGAAAATGGAAATTGACTTTAAAGGAAGTATTTCACAAGTACATTTGAATAAAATTCAACAAATTACGCAAAAAAATATTTAAAAAATTTCGGGTAAGAATTATCAGTCGCAATATGATAATTACACTGAAATCGAGATATAAGTTAATATTTGTCGTAGAATTTCGCTTAAAAATTGTAAACGCTGCTCAAAAGACAAACAATTCAATTCTTAGTTTATATTTCTTGAGAAATGAACGAATATTTATTTCGAAAATTGACTCTATAAACAATTATATGACCGCTGTCCCTTACCGCTGAGAGGGGTTATAAAAGACGAAGGGTCCGGGTACCTGCTCCCGGATTCGGAGGGTTAATCCTAAACCCCGAAGCGTTGGGTCCCGAGACAAAGGAGACCTAAGCCCACGACCGTCCCGAAAGGGGGAGAGCTCGAAAACGTATATATACGGGTTTCGTTTTCTTGACCGGGAAAATCTCACACGTACATATACGCCCGTGGTCTCCCGGGTCAGGAAACGTCCACACGTATATATACGTGTACGGTAGGGAAAAGGTTAAATAGAATATCAGAAAATTTGTCCGCTTCCTATGAATTGGAACCTTTTAATTTTGATTTTACATCTCGTTTATCGCAGTATGCTTATCAGCTCCTTTTGAAGAGACCTATTGAGTTATTATTAGATATAGAAAATTATATAGGTAGTTCAATACATGTTATACTTATTAGTTACGATTTATGTCATTCTTAATAATAAAACGTTGTTGTACTTTTCCACACGATTTAATTAATACGACCGGTTTCGTCGCAGAGGCGACATCATTCTGTCATTGTTTAAAAAGAACAAGGTATTGTAGAAATTGTGCTACATCAACATATCCACATAAACCACTAGGAGTGTACAACTTAACTCATCATTCAATAGTATCGGTAAATAATGTGATGAAAATCGTACGAGATGAGAGAAATTGGTGCGGGAATTGCATACAGTGTCCATTATTTACTTTTATGAACAGAAATGATTGCGGTCCTTATTTTGGTGAGCACAGTTACAAATCAGAAGATGAAGATTCATCTTCTGATTTGTCATCTGATAATTCAGTAGGTGGACTAGCATTATCTTCAATCACGTTTGCTTTTAATTCACACAAAAATAATATACAAGTAATGTAAAGTGGTATAAAATTGCAAGGAAACGGAGTCTTCTTAATTTGAGTTTTTCAAGCGACACATTCTTTGATTCAGATGACTCTTCGTCTTATGTTTATAAGTCCTCCCACTCTCTTTTCGCTGACGTCACTTCCACTGGCTATAAATACCTGCTCTGTCTGTTGGATAATTCACACTCTCTACCGAGCTCCGAACATCACATCAACTCCGTCGCTCCAATCACTGCTGTTACTCACTGCAAACCTTGCCAGCACACTCGAAGATTGCTCCAGTCTCCGACGATCGGGTCCTCTTCGCTGCATATATCTACTAACTGCACTCATCAGCTCCACCCTCTTCATCTCCTGGTCTCTTGACCGTCTCTGAAAGGCTGCTGGTTTTTATCTCTCCACCATGTCCATCTCTGCCAACGTAACTGCTACCAGCTCAAACACCACCCTCAATATGCCAGTTGACTCCTCCGACCATGAAAATGTTGCGTTCAGCTTAAAGAGGTATATATAATTTTTTTAGTTTATTTTGATGGATGATCTAATTGTATTGAAGGGAAGAACACTTCTTTTTCTCTTACTTTAGAATTTTCGTCCATATTGGAAAATTAAATCCACTCGCCACCATTCCTCACGCTTCCTGCGGAGGGTATGATTTGACTGGTCCTTCTCTGGTTCAAATCCCTATCAATGGTAGAGATTTTTTTTCAATCATAATGATATGGAATTTTTCCATTTCTCCTGGTGATCAGATCTGCCAAATAATATTTGATACGATAGCTATAGAAGTTGCATTTAAAAATTCTAGTAAAGACTTTACTGTAACTATGGAAGGAATGAGCAGGTTTTCATAGTTCTGGTTTAAATTGACTATTGGTTTTTTAATCAAACACCTTATTTTCTTTTAGATCTCTGACCCCTCCATCAACATCAACTAATTCCATCTCTTCGGTGAGTATTTTCGTAATTATATTCTTTTATAAGTTTTTACTTGTATTTGTTTTTTTCTTTTTCTTACAGATCCGACAGAAATTGATTGAGGCTGAATGCTGAAACGAATTTCTGAAGAGAGAGGAGATGGAGGAAAATGTTAAATATTTGGTAACGAAGATTGAGAAATTGAGTACAAAATATGGTGAAAAGTTAGTGGGATTGATCACCATAAGAAATGATGTAAGAAAACTGATATTACCTGAAATGTTAAATCTAACTGCAGCCGAAGTTACATCATTCAATTGTAGTGGAGAAAAACTATTTGTAATGAAAGATAAAAATAATTTATTAAAAATTCTTTAAAGTATTCATGTGCGGTTTCTTTTAACACCTTTTAATTCTACTCACCAATGGGATAAGTTGGTTATGCGGCCGGTGTTGTAAAATTATTGGATATAAGTTCTACGTATTCGCTTGATGGCAGCTCCCTTGTTATTTCGTGAGAGGTTTCAATTTTGAATATATTGCCCACAGCTGACAAAAACCTAACATACCGTGTCGCGGCAACTGCTGCCATCCCGTGCCATACCGTGTCGCGGCTGGGGCTGCTGCCATCAAAAGAATAACCATTGACCCAAATTTGTAAAGTTTATATGGGCCAAAGTGTTTTAGTCTCCTTCGAATACGTAGCTTTTTTCTTCTTCCAAGCACCGGTGTTAACGTAATTTTTCCTTTGACATACATGACAACTGAAAGGATATGAAATTAATATTGTGAGTTATTATCATATACACTGTGATACCCTGCGTATTGGCATTGGTTTTGTGTATTCATTCTTTGCTTTTTTGTTAATAACTATTATATTAAATACTTTTTAAATTAATACTACTACAGACTGTGAGGTTGTTTATTGCTGTAGTTTAAATTGCCCGCTTTCATTTTGAATTTAAATTTTACAAATGGCTGCTAGGAAGGGGGCGTGTCAATGGGTGTTTAGCGTTATGCATGGAGTAGCAGAAATAAGAGTTAAAGCTGTTTTTTTTCAACAAACTATTATTTTAGATATTTTTATTAACTTCATTTGTTATTTCAAATATACTTTGCACACAGACTACGAAGTTATTCATCACTGTAGTATAGATTGTCTGCTTGGGCTTTCATTTTGAATCTGAATTTTACAAATGGCAAATTTTTTAAACGAAATTCTACGACAAATATTAACTTATATCTCGAGTAATGTATAAACATCAACATGGAAATTGTTGCTGCATTAAATCGTTAATCTTGTCCTTAGAAATTCTTTTAAAATTTGACAATGCTCAGAAAAATGAGAAATTCAATTCAACATCTGCAATTTACGTGAAAGCAACAATTATCCATTTGCTAAATACATATAAGCAATACATAAGTTGACCGCGAACCATTGCCGCAGGTATTGCCGTAAACCCGAAAGGAGGGAGCGCTGCTACTCTCGGAGTCTGAGATAATGCGGAGTCCCAGCGGGGAGGGGTCGAAAAAGGTTCAGTGAGACCCTTCTTAACGAATGTCCTCCATGCTCCGTACTACGAGAAAGAAGAGTCTCTTGGGGATCAGTACAGCAGTCATGCTAAGATGAAAACTCCGCCGTCTTGAAAGGGCTAATGCCTACGGCAGGTTTCTCTCCACACTTCCTTCCTACCCTCCCCCTATGGAGCGAATGATCTTAGCTGTTGGTTGTCTCTTATATACCAGAAGTAAATTGCTTTTGTAAACGACTTTATCCCCTCAACCTGCTATTTATTATTAATGTAATTATTATTGGTTAGTTCGTTCATAATGATGAAAAACCCGTGATGTATTTAGTATGAGTCTTAATTAAAGGAAGAAAATATATGTTTGAGGATTTGCTAAATATATAATAATGAAATAAATATTTTATCTATGAAGATGCATGCTTACCTGAATAACTATGCTATTTGCATGGAGATGTTCGTATACACAGTTCACGCGGCTGTAGCTGGGGTGTCGGGAGAATCTGGTAGTGTGGAATATTGCGATGAAAACGGGTCTGGAGAAATTTCGTGCACAACACTCACATCAGCTACGTTTAAGAGGATCTGCATTGCTGCTAGAAACCTATCTCGAGCTGTGTTGACTGGAGCTGCAATCATCCGTAGAATATATACATTCCAACATTGTTCTAATTCATACGGTCCAATTCCATGAAGTCCCCTTCTCAGTCGGTGTACAGATTCCAAGCTCCTCCCAGCCAGCAGACTGAGTGTCAATGTACCTCTGACATACATGTTTAAGGATAAAACTGAAAACATAATATTAGAGCTACAATTAATTTTTGGGTTCAACAGAGTTAATAATACGGGTAATTTTTTTTCCCGCACTTTTATCCATTCATCACGAGGTAAAAACTATTTTTAACCACTTATTTATGCTTTAAGTTTATTAGTTTATTTTATTTTAAATAACATAGCTTCAAGCATATTTATTTCAATACAAAAAGTACGTGTTTTTTTTCAATGCGAAGTATTTAACGCGGCAGACGAAATATTATCGCGAAGTCTTCAGTTTTGAAAGCGACATATGCGTGGCGTGACGGTCGGTCATTTAAACTCAGCACGGAGCCGGGATTTCTACTTGTTCTCTTTTTCACCACCTTCCTGTCATCCAGCAACAGGCCGTCTCATACTGGGTCTGTCGACGTGAGCCATCAAACTATTCAAACATTCACGTTAAACTAAAAGAGAATGCTGGGTGTCACTTAGTGAAGGCAACGCAACAAAAATAACCTGTTTCAAAAGAATAATAAAACCTCCTCTTTTACCACAGTCCTGTCAAGCTGGCCAGAAGCGTGCACTAATAAGTTTTTTAATGACTCCATACTTGATTCGTAAGTGTGCACTCATAATTTTCTGTGACTCCTCGCTTGAAGTGCAACTCCTACAGTATTTTACCATCCTTCCCATCATTTGTTATTTCTTACAGATTATAATGTCAATATCTTATTGTCTTTAACTGAAACATATGAGAAAATGGTAAAAGAAATGCATTTCTGTATGAAATTATATATTTTTTAATTTGTATATACTTAGTTTTTCCTAAATAACATGATGTAAGGAGTCGTTTTTGTGTATTTTACAAGCACATGACGTAATTGTGAAATAACTATGCTGTAATTAGATCTGAAAAATGTGGTAAACGTTCCTGATACAGCATTGGAGCAAGACTGAGACTGGGTTTCGAAGGTCTGCCATTAATTTATTGATAGCCGAGGCAATGCAAGGAATATTTACTTTCAACGTTGGATGTTGACCAAACGATTTTAAAATTTCCACACCTGTAAGGTCAGATATAACAGGAGGTACCGTGCTCTCTCCCCAATTTATCATCAGCAGGTAGACACCTGCTTCAAAATCAGAATCTGGCAAAAAAATCTGTGGTTGTTTGCAACAAACATATTCTCATTTGCCACTAATATTCTTTTCCCATATGGTCTCACTTTCTCACGCTCATGAGTTATTATAGCATGCATTGCAAAGCCAGGATGACCAAAAAATCCCTTCCTTTGAATAACCAGATACATCACTCCTTTCGGCTCTTCCGGCAGGGTTCTCAACCAGTTAACAAGCCTCCAAAAAATTTACAGCACCGTCATACATGAAATTATCTTGCTTCACAAAAAAATCTAGACGAGCATACCAATATTTTGAATTGAAGCTAATAAATCCAGTAAATTGGCACTTGGATTTCTGGGGAACACTTAGAGACTCAGCAGTCTATTGGCTGTTGTTAATCTAATGGGATTGGGACACTTTTCCAAGTTTTCTTTGCCGAACTTTGAGAGTAAAGTCCTATTAACAAAGCATCGAAAAATTCCAAAAGGTATTCGTCATCAGCATTCAGAATATTGAAGTCCATTTTGGAGGTAATATTGACGGTATATACTCAAACTCTACCACATCGCAGCAGTGGCATCAAGGCAAGAGTGCATTCACCAAGTCAGTTGCAAGGGGGCCTGAGACGTCACTTGAAATTTGAGCTGGATATTTTGTGTGGAACATGGAAGAATATCCTCCACGGAGTTGGTCTCTGTTCTCCTGATTCACATAAAACAAGAAGAGAATGCTGGGTATCATTCAATAAAGACAAAATGATAATAACCTTTTCAATCAATGATAATTGAGCCGTGCCTCAGTCAACGCAATCGGTCGAGCAGCTTGGCGGGTAGTGAAATTCTCCGCCAAAATGAAATGCCTTCCGGTCAGCTGGGGCCTATCTTTGTTGGTGGCAAATGGGCCCAAACCTTTATAAAGGAATGCTTGGCCCCAAGCAGCGAGCATTATTTTGCAAGAGTCGAGTGATGAACTTGTCAAGTGTTTGGCCGCGAGGAGAGCTACTCCCGGGAGGTGACCAAAGGCACCTTTTTTGACCACCGCTACCTCTTACTGCCAAGGTAACATCCCTGTTTCCTACCTCCCCTTTCCCCTGAGTTATTAATTGGTATCGCCACCGCCTCAGGTCAGTAAGGCGATTTTTTATGTTATTCGACTGCTTTTGTTTGTTATTAAATTTTTATTGCTCTGCTAAGCCATGCATATTAATCTTTTGAGCTTTACACTCCTCTGCATCCGGACCTCCAAGTACGTTTCATTATCATATTAATAATACCTTTTCTTTTATCCACCACTATTTAAGTTGGCATAAAGCATGTACAGACATTATTGTGATTGAATTAAATTAAATTACTCAAATGACCAGTTTTATTTGTCCAAGTTCTGGTGGAATGCCTCACCATTAGGTAGCCTAGGTGGCCGTTGGGTTACATCCTCGCATGCCAACCCGAGGGTCTAGTCCTATTCTTTTTCCTAATTTATATCAATCAATCAAGGTTACACTGATAAACATGTTAAGATTTCCATGAAATGTATATTTCGTATATTCGCGGACAATGCCATTTTTTTATCAACAGAAAAAGTATCTATGTACTTTTTTGCAGTCAAGGGTTTGTTGTGTTACTTTGTTGTGACTCTTTAAAAATGGTTGAAGAATAAAACTTGAAGTAGATAGTTGATCCTGTTTTTTTCTCCGGACTAACTGTCGAAGCTTTCATAGTGGCACGAAGATTTCGTCTACTGGTTACCGAAACAAATATTTTTTATCAAAACAAACAATTTTTGTCTTAGACCTAAGACTTGTATTCGACTAACTTTTTAAGCAACAGGATACCCTCTTTTTGTATCATGTACCTTGATTTAAAGTATACTGGGACAAGCCAAGATGATAACTTCTACATCTGTCACACGCAATGCACAAATTGTGCAAAAAACCCACAGGGAAAAAATCATTCGCCTTGACTGGGACTAACCCAGGCACCCCGATTTCCAGTCGAGTTCCACTTAAGCTACCGAGGCATCATTCTCCCCTGAAGAAATTTGAGTTCTACACTGGGCGAGGAGGTATGGACAGCTAAGCACATGCTGCCATGAGCAGTCCAAATCGTGCACACAGTGCCACAGCCGGAGAGCAAAGCCCAAACTTTGACCACATGGAGGCTGTCACTCTCGACTGATTTTCAGTATGCCAGGACTAGCCATGGTGATAACTTTTAAGGGTATCGCCCACAATGCACAAATTGTGAAAAAATTATGAACAAAATATGCCATCAGATACATAAAAAGCATTTCACAGATCTAGTTATGCATTGGTTTATTTAATACTCGCCTTTTAATTTGCATTTTTTTCATATCATTGTATAAAACATTGCACTGGTTAGATGGCAAATTGATTATAGCACCATGTTAAGGACACCCATTAAGAAACTGTACATACAGTTACTGGAAAACATATTGAAGCAATTCCTTGGGATTACATTTTTTGGATCAACATAGTATATCCAAATGAAAAAATGCACATCTACTTAACATATCAATTTAATGCATTTATACAAATGATATAGCGAAGTGATTAATTATTCAAGTGATTGTTGAATTTTATAGAGCCCTTTACTTTATGAATACATTCTATAGAAGGGATTACATTACCAAATATAGTTTGATTTATAATGCAATGGGTGTAAGAACGGCTCTCACTAAATTTTACCATTGAGCACTGAATAATTTTGTCTCTAGAGCCGTTTGAAGTTTCAACTTGAATACCACACCAAAAACATTTCTCAGGCGATGCCATGTTGATGACCTGTGAACCTCATGACATCTGCATTGTTTGCATACCAATTGCATTGTAGTATACAATATTTCAAGGGTAAACACATTGTAGATAAAAAAGAGAATTTTAAATGAGTGGTAGATAACTTTACCTATACTGTTGTGTGCTGAGATGTGAATTTAACTCTCGTAAAACACCAGAAAAGTATTTTTTGTTGTGCCAAATTACCCAGACCAAAGAAGGCGGTGGTATGACACTGCAAAGACACAGCACATTCCTTCAGAAATAGGTTTTAAAGAATTTGTGACAGCCATTTTAATGGAAGTCACTTCTAACTCTCAAATGGATCGAGTTTCCGTTATTCTGTTCGTTGCCTTTGGCCAAACATAACAAAAATTTGTCACGTGCTTATATATACACGCACTCAGCAAGGAATTTTCCTTTATAATCCCAAATGTATCATTGGATTTCCATTTATGTTCGATTCAATCATTTTTTCGTGTGCATTTACAGCATGCTTGCCTCATTTTTCACCATTTATTTCTATCATGCACATCAAAGCCAACCACAGCAACGGAAAGGGTCTCCAACACTAACCTAATGAAATGTCAAACGGTACAAAGGAACGCATGATAATCTCAAATATGTACTCCAGGAAATACTACAATATCCTATTATTTCCAAATAGCAGAAATACCTACAATTGACACCAGATGGTACCGCCAGGTTAATAAATAGAAGGACAAATAGTATACGGATAGCTTAGCAAGTATTACAAACAGAGAAACCGGATGCAAGTGTGTACTGAATGAATACTAGCAAATAGTTGGAACGACCATTAATCGAAACAGAATACTTGTCAAATAATAAAAGGTAATATGTGACTCCTTTCACCAGACTTTAAACTGAACGTAAACACCAATGCCAGGACTTAATCCACAATTTTTTTCTTAATTATAAAAAATCTGTAATTAAGTAAGAAAACGTGCAGAAAAAAATTATGAGACAGTCCCATCCCATCAACATTCACTATTCCCACTCATGGGATTGACTCTCTAGGCCACCACTGTCACATGACAATAATTATATAATAAGTACTTAAACAACCAGTGCAAGTATGCAGTAAATGCAAACGAAATAATCACTACACCCTACATAAATAGATGCGGAATCATAAATTTGCAGTTATAAAATAATTTATCCATTTGAGTGCATATATATTCAGTCACAAGCAGAAACTTTGCCGAACACAGCAAATCAGCTACGAAAGTAGAAAAGGATTCAAAAGTTCCTGGAGAGGCAGAAGTGGTGGCACAAACTTTGCCCTTAAACTTTTGAAAGTGACTGTACCTATAGGTAACTCTGATGTAAATATAAGTGAACTCACGGATATTTTCACGTAAATATCCCCTTCTCTGAGTTTCTTTTTCATTTTGATGACAATGTAAATTCTGATGTAAATATAAGTGAACTCACGGATATTTTCACGTAAATATCCCCTTCCCTGACTTTCTTTTTCATTTTGATGACAATTGCTTACCATTTTTTATAGTACGAAATTGACTGGAAGATTTACCAGGAACATAGGTTGACCAAAGCGAGGCCTCTGCTTAACAAATGCTGTTCTCACAAAATTGGACTGTCAAACTTGAAAGAACCAGAGACAGCCCCAAATTTCTTCCCTTCAGAGGCAATAAAACAGCTAGTAGGGGAAAGATATTGAATGTGACCAATTTTTAATTTTGAGTGTTCCCTCCTAATGTGTTCTTCTTTACTAATCCCATGTTTACTCAAGAGGTGACAAGATGGTTTTGGAAAGTTCCTTTGCTGAGGTAAAGAAAGATGACAGTTTGAACAAATAAATAGGTTCATTATTCCCAAGAGAAATTGCTCAAACAGAGATTCAAGGAAGTTCACAATTCGCGTAATGCATGGGATGCATGGCATTTCTGTAGGAAGGTTAACAATGTTGCACAACCGAGATTGACCTGAGTGTAAACAGATTAGCAGGCTTAGAATGTTTGCCTCCAATTGCACAACTGAAGGTTGTACAGTTGAAAGATGTGTACCCAAATCCACTTCTGTCACACGACCTAGAAATTTGCACACTTTAAGCCTTTTAATGCTGTGAACGTACCTGGTACCTTCGCACAGCAAGCTGCTGTGAACGTACTTTTTCTTCCTCTCTGCTATGCTCTTTTGCCGAAGCACTCCAAAGTGTCCCTAATACGGGACCCTTTCCTCGACAAGCTCACCCTTGCTGGCCCCTCTCTTTGAACCTCCAAACAGGAGGCCTCCCTCCCCAAGAGTGACCGCTATGACTGCATGTATAAACTATTACTCAATGCCATCACCAAAAAATGATTGTTTGCATCGTGCTCCTGCTAATCAGGTAATGAAGTACGTCTTTGAACTGTGTTTCTGCGATGAGAAATAATGATTTTCTTAACTTCCCTAAAATGGCCAATTTCCTGTAGTCCGCAGCCACGTTGTTAGGAAAGTTAATAAAATAGTTAGTTTTCATCACAGAAACACCCTTCAAAGACGTACTAGATATGCAGTAGTGCGATACAAACAATAATTTTTTTGATAATCAGATGGAGTGGTTGATTTTCAAATTGCAGTCAGAGCGGTCACTTTTCGGGAGGGAGGCCCCCACTCAGAGGGTCAAGGAGACGGGCCAGTGAGGATGAGCTCGTCCACGTAATGGTCCCAGATATGCAACCCTACGAGGGTGTACCACACCCATCCTGAAAGTACCTGCTCCATGGCCCAACGAAACAAATTTTAACCTTTTCACCCCATGTGAAGAGAAGGTTTTTGGAGATTGAACAGCAGTGAAAGGGTTAAAAGGTTGCTCAACTCAGTTTTCACTGAGAATGAGAATAAACTTACCAACATATTGGCTCTGGATACTTGGGAGTCTGCCTCAGGAATGTGTATCTCAGTCTTTTGAACAGAGCATGCGAACTGTGAAGTGCCCAATATCGCATTTGGAATGCAATCCTTTTTCTCAGCAGATGATTCCAACTCATCGTCACCCTCTCCTTGGATACTCTGCAGAGTAGATAACATTGATATAAAACTCATCTTCAAAATAAAAAAATTGGTGATGCTCCAACCCTTGGTCCTGGTGTATATTATGGCATAATTATTAGACAATAATTGATATAAAAAACTCAAATTGATACTCTATCGTAAAACAATGGCATAAAAGTATTTTTTATAAACACGATGTTATTGTCCTTATTATTGGAAAGACCAATAACACAGCAATTATGTACAAACAAAAATATGATAGAAAAACTAAAAAGTTTAAAGACAGATCTCTTTGCTGAAATTCCTTAAAATTAAAAACTTTCAATAACTCTTGAAACAGCTTTGTGATTTGCTTAAAAGAAACAATGCTGATATTCCTTTAGGACTAACGGAAAGTTCCATTTATGGTTGCAATCATGAGATAGCATCAATTGCATTGCAGTAACCCTATTAATTAAAGCTGACATAAATACTGCAATGGATTCCTTTCTGTTTTTTATTAGAACAAATCATGTGAACTCCTTTTCATCACAAATTTTGTGGATGCATACATAAATGCTTTTTATAAATATATATAGCTCGGGTTAAAAAATAAGATTATTACCAATAACTGAGAAATAATATCAAATAACACAATTTTTTAAGCAAAGAAGACTTCTTTTTTAATTATATTATAATACTATCAACCAAAGCTACTCGAAACACAGTGACAATCAATATAAATTTGACTATCACTAATAGAAAGTTCGGAAAGACGTTCATTTTTGGGTCTAGGCCTTATTTTCAGGGTCTCCTGACAGTGGGTAATACTGAGAGATTAAACTGATGCCATTCGCGAAAATTTAAGAATACGTCGTAATCAATATTCTCCATTTCGACAACACATTTTAAAATCGCGGTTTAAACGATTTTTTAGAAAGAATTTCATAAATTCTTCGAGGCCTTAGGCCTCGGTTACGATACGAGCGGCAAGCGGCGAGCGGCAACCTGAGCGGCAGCGGTGGCTACGATACGAGCGGCAATTTTCTTACCGCTCATCGAATTTCCCCAGTCGTAGTGCCAGTCTATTTGAAGATGGCAAACAGTGAGGACGTCGTCAATTTATTTTTACTATCAGATAATTGTCTGTTAAAACAAAACTTAGTGTTTGGAAAGAAGAGGCGTATGAAAAGATGGGGCGTCCATCCGATAAACAAAAGAAGACGAATGTTTGGGGAATACCACCATCTAGTTCAAGGTGGTAAAGGAGAGGTGGTCTCAGTGTCTCCCGGCGAAGACCTGTGACGTCACGGCAGACACCCAGCCATACTCTACGTATGCACCGCATTAAAATTCACATTTTTGTCAACGAATATTGCGGTACATATGCATTACTGCTCTTATACCACTACTTGTGAGTTATATAAGCATTATAAAGAATGCGTTGTACGGTAGCTACGTGCGCTGACAGCTCTAATAAAGCTACAAAGAACGGACTTTAAATATCCTTTCACAGGTAGGAAAATCGTTGCACTGTTGTTATTATTTTGGGTGATATATAATTATAAAAATAAAAGTCGTTTACACATATATAGCTCCTAATTTATATTCATATGATTATCTTGAAAAGTTTTCCAAAGTATCTGAAAATAAAGGAGGAGAGAATCATGAAGTGCAAGAGGAACGGTTTATCACTGCTGATTCTCCGAACACATCTCCGTTGAAGACCTCAATAGGGATGTGCAAAAGGAACTTTTAGAATATCACCTGAGTCGGAAATTGTATTCGTATACAGCCGCTTTAACATGAATTTTATCTTCAACTAAGCTGTTATTTTCTCTTCATTCCATGTACTTATAAACTTGTGCGTTATTCGACATTTTTAAAATTTCCTTGTTAATTAGAATACTGGCAATACTTGGCACCCCTCTGCTCATGTCTCCACTATTTGTCGCCCCATGAATGTCATTATAATTTAGCGAATGTGTTTAAATTGGTCACTTTTAATCCTTATTTATGATTACAATTGACATTATTTTAAGTTGGAGGCACTGGTTATTGAGATCGTTGATCGATTTTGGTTGGGAATCGTTCAATGTTAATTTCGGTTGGTCTCTCCGCTATTTAGTGAGATATTTTCAGGCATTCTCATATAAAAATAAAGCAACGAGGATCAATAATAAGTAGGAAAATAGGGAGGCTAGCGTGATTTATAGGATCATTCTTCACATATATGTTCATTTCTGAAGGCTTTACCATCTGCGTGGATTCCGCGAAGTGTATGCTTATTTAATTTTCAATTCTATTACTGGGATAGGATCATATAGTTTATGAAAATGGTACCCAACATTAAAGACTTGGGACATACGAGTACATTCTAGGAGGCGAGAGAGGAAGAAAGAACGGTTTACTGAATCATGCATGAACTAACCAATTCCCTGATTTTTATATTTACTTACTAGTAGTTACGAAATTTTGTGTTCACGGGTTAATAAGATTGTTTTTGCAAATGGCGCTTTTAGTTGTTCTTCGGATATTTCGCTTTTTCAGCTCGGTGGTGACTAATCTGTTCGTTGGGAAATGCAAAAAATAGCCGGCGTTCAAAGTCGTCCTTTATTTATTTCATTTTTATATACAGTTAGAATATGACAGGCTATTTCATTGAACGAAATCAGATAAAAAACATATATACTACCAATCCACAGTCCTTTCATCGACATATCTAGCTAATCGGTGAGAACTTGAATAAATATGACAGCAAAAACCCGGGAATAGCACGTTGTTCCTGCCAGGCGCCCGAGCGAGGTGTCTGCCGTGACGTCATCAACGAAACGTAGACAGCGAAGTGAGACCACCTTACCTTCTATCACCTTGCATCTAGTTCAGCAGCTTAGAGAAGACGGCGAAAGGTTTTTTGAATACACAACAATGTCCATCCCTACTTTTGACTACATTTTGAACAGATTGAGATGGAGGATTGAGAAGAGAAGAATAGGTTTACGCCAACAAGTGAAGCCAGAGGAAAGACTCGTCGTTACCTTACGGCAAGATAAAACATTTCACTCTATGTTGGTTCTGACATTTAGCGTATAACCTATCCTTGAGTTTTAATTTTTCCGTCCTAAATATTGTACTTGTAATGAAAATGGAATGCAAGAAACATTCAATTATACCATTTTAAAATAATGTAGGATTAAAATGAAACTAATTTAGCCATGCTAACTTGTATTTTATTAATATGATGTCATTATAAATTTAAGAAATGAATGGGTGATGACAATGGTTGACAAGATGGGGTATAATTGCTCAATTGTGATTCATCCGAAATTACAGGTTGAGGAGATGCCATCTCTTGATTTAGTTTGAAGCTGTGCATGACTTTAGCTTGTATTTTACCCCTTAATTCCAGTTTCAAAACTGGATCTAAATGTTTCATGAATGGCAATATACTCATTACAAAGTGATAATCATCGCTTTCATCCTCTCTTTTTTGTGAATTTTTCTGAATTCCCAAAATTGCATTTAATTTCTGTTTTTCTAATTGCACCATTTCCTTCTCCAGTTCAGTTTTGGAACTGGCAGCTGATTTGGAACGGTGAAGTCTGGCATTTGAAAAATTCGTAGAATAACCGGAATTTGCACTGTCTTTAACTTTAGAAGTATTTGCAGTAGGAATTGAAGCACCAATTTCAGCATCTGGAAAGGTGGAAGTTTGATCATCTTCTTCTTCACTGTCCATATTTAGAGTGTTCTCTAATTCGTCCTTTGCTTCGCTATTTACACATTTTTCGAACGATGCTCGCAGGTTCCCGAACGTTTGGCCCGGCATCATACTATCTTTCGTGAATTGCATTGACTCAAAGAAACGCCATTTATTTTTTTGTGTAATAGCGGCTGATCCTGATTTAGGAGGTTTCTGAATCAATTTTCTGTATTTATCCTTCAAATTCTTCCA
Organism: Ischnura elegans; assembly: GCF_921293095.1. Taxonomy (NCBI): domain Eukaryota; kingdom Metazoa; phylum Arthropoda; class Insecta; order Odonata; family Coenagrionidae; genus Ischnura; species Ischnura elegans. Next base: position 2,723,568 of record NW_025791660.1, read on the forward strand.
TTTCTTTTTTGCTTCATCTCCTGAAAAGAATAGGAACGAATAGGTAGTGAATTAACAGCATGGAATTGAAATACAAGTATTTGGGAGAGTAAAAAGTCTCGATCTCAACCGCATTTATTCTAAGCGTTTTTATGTAAGTTACAAAAAATTAATCAAAAGGGAAGAACTTGGAAAAATCACCAATTTTATTTGTATTAACCATCAGATTTTAAGATATGAAAATAAATGAAAATTAAAAGATTCTGTCATTTCCAGGTTTTTAGCAACTGGGGCAAGTTTTAGACACTTGGCTTTTGAATTTCGACTAGGAAGAACGACAGTGAACATGATAATTTACAGTGTATGTGAAGCCATAATTGAAGAGTTTGGAAATGATTATATTCCTGAACCGACTGAAGAAAGTCTAAGGAATGTGGCAGAAAGGTACATGGAACTGTGGAAATTCCCCAACTGCGTAGGAGCAATAGATGGTAGACATTGTGAACTGAAATGCCCACCTCATGCTGGATCAGTCTGTTTCAACTATCTTAAATATCACTCAATCGTTTTAATGGGTGTGGCTGATGCTGAAAAGAAGTTCATAGTGATTGACGTTGGTGCCTTGGGAAAACAGAGTGATGGGGGAATCTTTATGGCCTCTGAATTATACCGCAGATTGGAAGCGAAGCAGTTCAACATGCCACCAAACATGACACTTCCAGGTACAACCATCAGCATTCCACCGGTTATAATAGGGTTGTTCAAGCCCATCAGAACGGCCTAAAAAAACGAATGTATATCACTTCTGATTTCGATTGGGATCAATGACAGATGCGTTGAAAAAGTAATCATGGAATTATTAGCAATCAAAATTCGAACAATTTTAAACGCCGCCAAAAACGGTCGGCCATCTTGAAATAGAGGTGATGACGACACAAGCCTGTACGGCTGGCCTGTACCCTCGATCGCTCGATGCCAAGCTGAGTACTCTGCATGCCGACTGGACATTTGCCAAGGTTTTTCCTCATTTTGAAATGGCCTATGTTGTGCATGAAGCTTCCGGATGGATCAAGGCGACATGAAATCCATTCTTCAAGTTAGGCAGGCAACGTATGTAGCGTTGACAGGAATTGAAAGTTTTGTATAGCTGCATTTGCTAGGAAACTACGTGCAGTGAACTTTCATTGTGCCTCTAGTGCAAGTGAACACAATTTGTGCCCTTAATTTACCCATAAGTGAATGATTGAATATAGACGATGAAGTAAAGAGTGAAGTGAGTTGTGAATGTAACTGCTTCGACGAAATTATTTATTTCTTCCATGCTAGTTCAATCAACCCTATACATTTCGATCTAAGGTATCTAACTATTGCATAGAGGATATGTTTCATATTTGATCTAGTTGTGCTTTAGGGATACATCGAACGCATATTAATTTTCAATCGTTTGTTCGCTTCTAAGTTCCGTTTGATTTTATTACCTATTCATTTTGAGCATTCACGAGTGTTTACATTTCACGAATTTCGTTGCGCTCTTGTTTGTTTTTGTTTTGGTCATATTTTGGTTACGGTAAGAGTAATAGTGAAATTCGAAGTTTTTTGATGTTACAATAACCGGTTTAGCTATTTGTTTCAGCCTATTCATTTCATTGTCCTCGAAATGTCAATGTGAAATAACGTAAACTGATTCTAAGTCGTTAGTGATGAGTGAGGTGTGGTGAATCTTTCGAACTTCAAGGAGTGCAAATTCTTTTAGCGTGTGCAGAGTGATTGGAAAACCGATTATCATGTTTTATTAGTGTTTTATATTTATTGTGAGTCAAGTTTTTCATTGAATCAGTTGATTCGGAATATACTGATTATATGTATCAAAAAGACAACTCGTGAAATGTGTACGTTGTAGTGCTATTATGATATGATGAGCAATAAATATGTACAAGTAAGGGTAATTTTGCTTATTATTAATCTTATTAAAGGATAAATTTGGATTTTCTTTGAACACTGATCTGGCGGCAGACGCTGGAGATCTTGAAAAAAAGTGGAATAACCCTGCTGAGCCACTTAAACAACACTGCAGTAGGGCATCTACAGGCTTGTGACGTCACACATCAATTCAAGATGGAAGTAGGGCTTTTTGGCGTAACGTAAAATTTGTCACTGTTTAAAGCCTTCTCTAAACATGTACAACGAAGAAAATAGCATAATATTATTGTCATTGCTCCTTCTGAAGCACGATCTTTCGATTTCTTAAATAAAAAAAATATGGTGAACAACCCTATTGGAGAGGAGGCATTTCCTCTCAAAACTTATTTGATGAGACCTTTTCCTGCCAAAAATCTCACGCCAGATAAAGAACAATTCAACAATTGCCTATCATGTGCTCGAAAAACAATTGAATGTGCGTTTGGGATTCTTCGCACTAAATGGCGATTTTTAGGCACTGCTCTTGAAATACCCAGCATAGAAAAAGTAAGTTTATTGGTACACACTGCGTGTGTGCTTCACAACATTGTTAGAATCAAGGATGGATCACATGATTATGACTACACTTCCTACATGAGGGGAGAATTTACCGAAGATCTGCCACGAGTACAGCCTGTATCTAGAAACCCAAGCAAAGAAGCTGTAGTCATAAGAAATAAATATAAATACTATTTTTCTCAACAGTTAAATCAGTGACACGCAGATATTTGAGCTTTTGGAAAAACAAATATGTATGTATTTCTTTTTGTACCTATAGGCACACAATATAAAAAATTATATGATAAAAACCTTCGCATTATATAATAAATAATTTAAAAATCCTATGCGAGGTATTCTTCATCCTAACATTTTTAAACCTTTTTGAAAACATTTTTTATAAGCATACCATGTCAATGTATAACTGGATCCAGCAATAACAATGTTTGATAAATCAGAAAGCCTTTAATGTATTACACATTCAGATCTAGCAGCATTAAATTAGGCTGTATGGAGTGTAAATAATGTCTTAAAATATCTTGATTGTTTTTGCAACAATTAGGCCCAAGTAGTTACAATTAATTACATCGACAGTGTGATCAATTGCATTTAATCATGAGATCATGAAGTGCTGGTTCCCCTTATTCATTCCATTTATTATTACATTCATTATTATAATACTGCAGTTGTTGGAATTTCAATTCCTCAATAATCGTGTAGGGCCTACACTGTTTTGATGATGCAATACTATTAGGTGCGCAAATAAGTTCCTGCTGTTTTTATAAGATGACTGTAGCAGTGATTTCTGGCCGATATTGACATACTGGAAACGTCATGAACCAAGGCTAGACAATTGGCAAACAAACTGCTATACAATAATGGTGAGTCTTTTACAGCATCGTATTCCAATTGCTGCGTGAATATGTCTGAGTTTGTGCCAAGTATCCGTCATTGGCGTGAAGTGTTTATTTTTTCTTCTTTTACTCTAAGAAAACAATGACTGAAGCGTATCTAGAGCTCCAAAAATTGACGAAGATGCTGCTCAACGTGAAACATCGTGGCGTAATTGGTTCCGTTGCCTCAAAAGCGGTCATTTCACTGTTGACGACCGTCCGTGTGAAGGAAGACCAAAAACCTTCGAAGACCTCATGCTGCTAAACCCTTAAAACCAGGGGCGCAGCTGGGAATTAAGGCTAGGGGGGTTCCAGGCGCAACTAATACTTGGGGGCATGGGGATATAACATACCCGCCAGGGTAAGCGGGTCTCTCCTGTTGTATAGTGTGTTATCTTGTTTTGTATTATTGTTCTTTTGTTTGGTTGATGTATGAACCTCCCAAGAGAGGGAGTCTTAGTTGTTGTTCATGTGATCATGAACATATGTATATTCATGCATGTGATCTAAAGAAGAGATCTGTATCACAAAGTATGTGATGTTTTTGTGAAAGATTCAGTAATAAAACTTGGTGGCAGCGGTGATGGCTTCGCCAGTTGGAATGTTGGCCGCGTTAAGCACTATTGGGGATATGGCAGTGAATTGGAAGAAGTTTCGGCGCCAATTCGTTACGTTTGTGGATGCCTATTACGACAAGGCAACGGAGGCCAGGAAGGTAGCGATATTGCTACATTCAGCGGGTGAAGAGGCTCAGGAAGTATACGAGTCCTTCCAGCTGGATGCTGGAGATGAAAAAAAAACTAGATATCGTACTGCAGAAATTTGACGAACACTATATTCCGGCCACCAACGTGACTTACCATAGGTATTTATTTTTCAACAGGCGCCAAGATATGGGTGAATCGTTTGAGCATTTTATGTCGACACTAAAAAATCTGAGTTTACAGTGTGAATTTGGAGCACTAACAGATAGCTTAGTAAAAGATATATTTATTAGTGGGATACAGGACAAAAGACTCCAAGAAAAGCTGTTGAGCGTTCCTAATATTGATGCTAAGGGTGCTTTAGCTTTGTGTAGATCCCACGTAGTAGTATCTCAACAGGTACATAATATTAAGAGTGAAAAGGACATGGACAAAGAACTGTTAGTTAAGGATGAGCCCAATGTTGATGTACTTAATCGAAACTGGGTTGGTGGAACGCGACAAAAAACACGGCAGAGGCAGCATCCAAAGGAACTGCGGGATACTCATAAGGGTGATGAGAGTAAATGCAAATTTTGTGGGTATGTGCATGAGTATGGCCGTTGTCCGGCATACGGCAAACAGTGCTCTCGGTGTAAGAAAAATAATCATTTTGCTAGAATGTGTAGAGCCGCAGGCGGAAGGCAGCAAGTAAACTCTATCAATGGACTCCCGGACATTCAGGAAAGTGATAGTGACCAAGAGATAAGCGAACTTTCAGTAGTAGTATCTTCAGTGAAGCAACAAATGCAGGGAGGTGGTGATTGGTACACGGCTAGTCTGGAAGTGAACCGGCAACTGTTTCAGGTTAAGGTGGACACCGGTGCGCAGTGTAATGTGCTTAGTTTGTTTCAGTACACAGCTTTGGGATTGAATGCCGGTTTATTAAAAAAATGTAAAGTGGTAATTACTTCGTTCACAAACAACAAACTTCCGGTTATTGGTAAATGTGTTTTGCACTGCAGATTTCAAGGGGTTTTTTATCCAATAGAATTTTATGTGGTGTCTCATAAGTGTGCCAATATTCTTGGGTTAAAATCTTCAGAGGCTTTGGGATTAATTTCAAGAATCGAAACAATATCACTAAGTCCTGAAGGGGTAATTTTGGCTAATTATCAGGAATTGTTCATGGCCGAGTGGGCTGTCTCCCACAACAGGTGAAAATTGTCATTAACTCTGAGGTGAAACCTGTTGTTTCCCCTGCACGGAAGATACCCTATTCATTAGTGCCCAAAGTTAAAAATGAGCTCGATCGCATGGAGAAAGCAGGTATTATAAAACCAATTGTTGAACCAACAGACTGGGTCAGCCAAATGGTAGTAATTAAAAAGAAAGATGGGTCGTTAAGGATATGTCTGGATCCTAGACCACTGAATAAGGCAATTAAGAGGGCTCATTTTCCATTTCCTACGATTGAGGAGGTAGCAACAAGGCTGGCTGGGGCAAAATATTTCTGTAAATTGGATGCTCAATCTGGATTCTGGATGCTTCCTCTAGACGAGGAAAGCTCTAAATTGTGTACATTTCAAACCATCTGGGGAAGGTATTCTTTTCAAAGACTTCCATTTGGTCTCAACTGTGCACCTGAAATTTTTCATAGGATAATTTGTCAAACTTTTGATAAGATAGATCATGTTGTCTCCTTCCAGGATGATATTTTGATATGGGGAGATACAAAAGAGGAAGTTATGCAGGTTTTAATTAAGGTGCTGGAGGCAGCAAAGGCTAATGGTATTAAATTCAATTGCACAAAGTGTGTTTTCTTGGCTGATAAAATAACTTTCTTAGGCCATACATTTGATTCACAGGGAATGTCAATTGATAAAGAGAAAGTAAAAGCAATTAATGCCTTGAAACCTCCCACTGATAAAAAGTCATTGCAAAGAATTTTAGGTATGTTTAATTATGCGTCCAAATTTATACCAAATTTTTCAGTGAGGAGTGCTCCGCTGAGGGAATTGTTAAGAAATGACATTTATTTTGTTTGGAGTGAGCATCAGGATAAAGCATTTGGTGATCTGAAGGCTGCATTAACGAAGGCACCAGTATTGGGTTTTTATGATCCTAATTTAGACCTAACATTGAGTGTTGACGCAAGTTCAATAGGGATTGGGGCAACATTGCTTCAGGAGGGTCGGCCTATAGCTTATCCTTCTCGTGCTTTGACTGACACTCAAAGTAGATATTCCCAGATTGAGAAGGAATTATTAGCCATTTGCTTTGGTGCAGAAAAATTCAATCAGTATATTTTAGGAAAGGATTATGTCAGGGTGGAAACTGATCATAAACCATTAATTGGATTATTCAACAAACCACTTCACAGAATTCCATCAAGGTTACAAAGAATGATGCTAAAGCTGCAGCCATACCGTCTCAATGCAGTGCATACTCCAGGTAAATACTTGTTCATTGCTGATACTTTGTCAAGGGATTTTTGTGCTGAAAGTTGTGATGTTGATACCCAATTTGATGATGATGTGGAAATGCAGGTAGCACTGCTGTTGGAAAATCTGCCGGTGACAAGGGAGAATTGGGAGCTGATCTCAAAGCATGCTTCCAATGATACTGTGTATTGTAAACTCAAGACTTACATTTCTAATGGATGGCCTCAGTACTTCAAAGATGTTGATTCTGATTGTAGGGCCTATTTTGAATTTAAGGATGAACTGGTTTTGGTAAAAGGAATGGTTTTTAGGGGTGATAGAATTGTAATTCCTTGTTCTTTAAAAATTGAAATGCTGAAAAAATTACATACAGGTCACCCTGGTATTAACAGAATGATGAGTCGTGCTGAAATGTCCATGTTCTGGTTAGGATGTGGGCAAGACATTAAGAAATTTGTCAAGTCTTGTCCAACTTGTCTTAAATTTCAGGATAACAAATCAAAAAATGTTTTGAAGTACAAAAAACTACCCCAATTGCCTTGGTCAGAAGTAGGATGTGATATATTTGAACTCTATCAAAAATATTATTTGGTAGTGGTTGATGCTCTGCCTAACTTTGTTGAAGTAACTACCTTGGACAATTTAAGGACTATTACGGTGGTGGAGAAAATGAAATCGATCTTTGCTAGGCATGGTATTCCCATGGTTGTGTATACAGATGGGGCATTATGTTTTGACTCTGAAATGTTTAAGAAATTTGCTAAAGAGTGGGAATTTCTTCATGTTCTCTCCAGCCCCCACTATCCAAAGTCAAACGGTTTAGCTGAGAGCGGAGTGAAGTCTATTAAAAAGATTTTTAAGAAGGCATTGGATTCAAATGAAGACCCCTACTTAGCACTTTTAAATTTCAGAAACACTCCTAGAGGCAAAGTTCACTCCCCTGCATCAAATCTAATGAGCAGAAATTTGCGCACGAATATACCGTGTAGTTTCCAAGCTTTGATTCCAAAGATTACATATGATAAAGATCGTCCCATTCTCCAGGAGAATAAATATAAATCAAAGGAGTATTATGACTGGTCTGCAAAATCCCATCCCCAGTACCGGGTGGGTCAAAAGGTCATGTTTCAAAAGAAACCAAACTCCATTTGGGTACCGGGAACTATTTTGGAAAAGGGTCAAACTCCCAGATCGTATGTGGTTGAGGGTGAGGAAGGAAGGGGAGTGTACAAAAGAAATGAAGTGAATGTGTCAGCAAGGGGAGAGCCAGTCTCCCTTCAGAAGAGTAATCTGAATGGGTCAGCAAGGGGAGAGCCATTCTCTCTTCAGAAGAGTAGTCCTGTAGTTAATACGAGGTCTGGCAGACAAGTCAAATGGCCAAGTAAGTTTAAAGACTTTGTCTGCTGATTGTTGTGTGTAGTAATATAATAGTTTCTTTTTTAAAGGGGAAGATGTTGTATAGTGTGTTATCTTGTTTTGTATTATTGTTCTTTTGTTTGGTTGATGTATGAACCTCCCAAGAGAGGGAGTCTTAGTTGTTGTTCATGTGATCATGAACATATGTATACTCGCACGCTCCGCGCGCTCGTTAAGGGGCTCCGCCCCTTAAAACCCCGGTTCCGGCTTCGCCGTCTACATTTGTGGTCGCTCGAAGACTTTTAAAGTTCGAATAATCTCACCTAAGCTAGGGGCCGGCTTGGCCGGCCAGGGGGTAGGGAGGCGCCCCACTCATTCCTCGAAACGACGTCGCCGTGCCTCGCTGAAGGGCGGCTTCGCCGCCCGAGGGTTAGCGAAGCTCCCCCTCGCCTACGCCAGTTACTCCTCGGAATGGCTTCGCCGTTCCTTGTTGTGGGGCGGCTTCGTCGCCTTGGGGTCGAGGAGCCCCCCCGCGGCTGCTCCGTTTAATCCTCATTAATGCTCTTCTCCACCGAGAGGGGTGCCCAGGGGGATTCGGGGGTTTTTATGTGTTATGCATGCGGTCACCAATCGTCCACAGTGATCACGTAGCGATGATTGTAAAGGGTTGTGCAATACGGAGTAATAGTGGCGACAAGTACCCATAAAAGAAGACTTAATGTCAAGTTTTTCATTTTTTTGCGGGAGGTTCCAACGGGAAACCGGGGGTTTTATACTTGTGTTAAACTAGTGGTCACAAATCGTGCTAAAATATTCCGTGCCGATAAGTCCTAGGGGTCCGTCTGACGATTCTTTTATTTGGAGAGGCGATTTATTAGACATTTTTGGGAGGTTTCACGGAGTTATCGGGGGTTTTAATAAGTGGTAGGGGCACCGGTTAAATTGTGACGAATACTATTCGGAAAGGCGACTTTAAAATTTATTTTTTTTTTCGGCGATGTTCCAGGAGGTGATCGGGGGTTTTCTGGTATTTTTCCCCGTATGGTTTACGGTGGCTCGCCCTCACCAAATATTCCGGATCTAGAGCTCAGAGGGGACGGGTAGTGCGGCGTAATGTTTGCGAGAAGTTACCAAATAGGAGGCTAAAGCACATTTTACAATTGGGGGGGGGATTTCAGGGGGATACCGGGGGTTTAAATGTGTGTACTCCTGGTGGTCACCATCCGTTCACATAAATTCCGCGGGGGTGAGTCGTTGGGGGCGGTGGAATAGTCACGAAAAGTACCCAAAAAGTAGACTTATGTGCAAAATTTTATTTTTTGGGGGGGGGGGGGGTGTATGTGGGTTTACAGGGGGTTTATAGATTTTTACTGCCAGCCGTCATCAATCGTCCACATCAATTCCTTAGCGTTGAGTGGTAAGGATTGGAAAAGCGGCGGAATTGTGACGAAAGCACCCGAAAAGGCTAATTATATGCATATTTTAATTTTTTAGGGGGTTTCGGGGGGGGGTTAAAGATGACGATACTAGATGGTCATATTCATTTACTGTCATATCTAAAAGAAGTATGCCCTGTGACATCCATATTTCGAGAGTAATACAATAAAAAGCAATCCAGTCCCTGAAAAAAGTGAGTAGTGCCCGCCATTTTTATTTTTTCGCGGTTTAATCCATTGAATCATTTAGACAATGTTTATGTTTTATGAAAGACAATGTATAGTTGTTTTTAACTACAAAGTTTGAAAGAAATCAGTCAGGTAAAAATTGACAAAATCTTGTGTTACTTTTGGAAATCGTAATTTTCGGTGATTTTCGGAATATTTTAATTTTTTTCCGAGTAACCAAGGACGACGAAAGAAAATTGTTACCTATATTTCGTAAACGATGTTATGAGCATGTATAATAATCATTTTCGTTGTCCTACTCACAAAATTAGGCCAACGGCAGTGGAAAATATAAAATATTTTCCAAGAAATCGATTTTTGTACGCCATTTTGAAAGCGTTTTACTTAGAAATTAACTTCAAAAATTACATAAGTAGGTGGCAACATTTATTGGCTTTCAATATATATGACAACGTTTCGTGTGACGGAAATGTTTCGCCTATGTAACGATAAATAGTAAACAATATCCCGGGAGAAATTGGAAGTGTCCGCCATTTTTAATTTTTTGCTGGTTTATCGATGGCAATTTTGTTAAAATGTTCACAATTTCTGAAAGGAAATGCATAGCTTCATGTATTAACTAAGTCCTAACAAAATCGGTCGTGTAAAACCGGACGAAATCTTGTGATAAACTTATGGAAATTGTACTTTTTGGTGATTTTTGGCATATTTTAATTTTTTTCTCGACAACCAGTGGTCACAAAGACAAATTGTTGCTTAGGTTAAATGGAAAATTATGTAAGCATATATAATAATCATTTTTGTTATCATTCACCTGAAAATAAGTCGACGGGAGCAGAAGGAATGAAATTATTTTCGAAAAACCAATTTTTGGACGCCATTTTGGCAGTCATTTTCTTTAAAAGATGCTAATAACATTGTATCATTACGTGCTCACGTTTATTAGCTTTCAAAGCGTGCATTAAGCATTCGCATAGCACGTACCGTTCGCGTGCAGTAAAATAAAAACCGAGAGACGGTCCCCGGAAAAGGCGCGATTTCGGCCATTTTGTCGTCCTAGCGACGACACGTGGCAGAAACTTCCGGTTTTCGGATTTTTCCTCCGGATCATTTCGGGTTCCCCGCACGCGTGCCAAATTTCAGCTCTCCAGCACTTCTGGAATTGGCTGGGAATTTGTATCCATGAGTCAGTCAGTCACCACGCCGGCTGTATATAGATAGGACTCGCTGTAGCTCGCTAGGGGGCTCCGCCCCCTTAGAACCCCCGGATCCGGCTTCGCCGTCTATTTTTTTTTGTCTAGAGAATTTTTTATTCCAATCATTTGACCGCAAATGGTGAACGAAAACGAACCCTCGGCTACGCCACGATCGTCTTCGGCGTCGCAATCTTCGTAATGGCCTCGTTATGCGTCGAAGCTCTGTGCACTAAGTCCTAAACATCCATTTTCCGTCCAGGGAAAATGGTAGCACCCGTTGTAGCCACCTTCGTAAGGACTCGTTCGCCGAAAGTACTATATATGTTTTGTGAATCTTTTATAAATCGAAATTATGTGATTTTTGGCATTGTTTAACATTTATCTCTTTAACAGGAGGGGATGAAAACAACCTGTTGCCAGAAATCAGTTGATGACATTGACAGTATATATAGTAATCATTTTCATTATTCAACCCACGAAACTACGTCAAGGGCAATGAAACGTATTATATTTTTCCATAAAAAGTATTCACAGACGGATTTTCTGCTGGCTTCGCAGAAACACCCATTGGAAGTTCCGTTCCCAAAATTACCGGGTTCGGGAATGGGGGGAAGGGAGGAAAACGAACCCTCTTCTACGCTACGGTCTGCTTCGCCGGCATATTCTTCGGAACGGCTTTGTCGTTCCTCGAAGCTTTGTGCACAAAGTCCTCGGGGCCGTCTTCGCCGTCTAGTGAGGAAGGATAGCGCACACCGCACTCACCTTCTCCAGCACATTCCTCGGAACGGTTTGATGTTCCTCGTAGCTCAGTCCATAAAGTTCTAGGTGTCGGCTTCAGCGGCCAATGGGAAAGATAGCACCCGCCACGTTCGTCGTCGCCAGTGAACTCCACGTAACGGCTTCGCCGTTCCTAGAAGCTCCGCTCTTATTAATCCAGTGACCAGAGGGGATGGGAGGACCCCGCGGCCAAGTTCACTCTTTTCCGAAATGGAATGCATAATTTTTTGTAAATGCAAACTTCATAAGAAATCGGTCGTAAGGTCAGCTTCCATCTTTAACTTAGAATCCCCTGATTCGGCTTCACTGTCTTAGAATGTGGTTGTCCAAAGAATTTCTATTAGAAAATTCTGACCAAAAAGTGATATGGGCCGGCTTTGCCGGCCAGGGGGTAGAGAAGCGGACCCTTGGCTGCTCCACCACCAGCATCGTCGGCAAAGTCTTCGGAACGTCATCGCCCATCCTCCTACCGCTGCCCACAAAGCCCTCCGGGGCAAAAGGGATCGAACCCCTAGAAAATCCTTTGCGGCCACCAAGGTTCGCCGCCCCCCTCGACCGCTTCGCCGTTCCCTGCCGCGGACGGTCGGAGGGAAGAATCACTAACCGCGGCTACGCCCATCCTCGTTTCAGAGATAGCATCGCCCCCCATGGGCAAGGGAATCCCCCGAAGCTGCGCTGCTAAGGCCTCTGGACGGCGTCGCCGTTCCTCGTAGGCTGCACCACGCCGCCCGGAGATAAAGGAGTCTTACCGCGGGTGCCACGCTCATTCCCCGGGACGGCGTCGTAGTTCCTCGTTGAGAGGCGGCTTTGTCGCCTCTCAACGAGGTTAAGGTCAGGTTAAGTGTGCCCCCCGGGGGTACCCCGCTTCAAACTCGTAACTGTTTCGCCGTTATTCGTTAAGGTGCGGCTTCACCGCCCAGGGGTGTTAGAAGCCTGAAAGTTCAATGGGCGGCTTCACAGTATATAGTAAAGGGCGGCTCTGCCGCCCGAGGGTTACTGACGCCCCCGCGCCTACGCCAGTTAGTCCTCGTAACGGCCGTCGCCGAGTAATTTTGTGGGTGTTTGAAGAATTTTATAAGAGCAATCTGACCGCGAAGTGCTTGTACAGAGGGGAGGGAAGCGGACCCTTGGATGCGTCACTACCGCCATTCCCGGTTAACTCCTCGTAACAGCTTTGCTGTTCATCGAACGTCTGCCCATTAAGTCTCCGGGGACTCTAGGGCTCGAACCCACTTCGCGGCCAGCTTGGTCGGTCGCCTCCCCGAGCCGCTTCGCCGTTCCCTGCCGCGGTCGGTGGGAGGGGAGAGTCGCTACCCGCGGTTGTACCGTGGCTTCGCCGATCCTCGTTTCAGGGATAGCTTCGCCGCCCAGGGACAAGGGAGTCCCCTAGAGCTACAATACACAGACCTCAACACAGCGTGGTCATTCCTTGTTGGGGGCGCCACGCGCCACGATTAAGGGAGTCCTACCGCGGCTGCCGCTCTCATTCCTCGGAATAGCTTTGCCGTTCCTCGTTAAGCGGTGGCTTCGCCGCCAAGGGGAAGAGTATGCCCCCCCAGGGTACTTCCCTCAGTCCTCGGAGAGGCATCGACTTTGCCATTCCTCTACAGGGGTTGGCTTTGCCGCCTAGAGGGCAGTGACAGTTCAGAATAGTTCAGAACTGAAAAGGGGGTGGAGGAAGCCACCAGCGGCTGCGCCGCTTGTTCCTTGGGTCGGCTTTACCGTTTCTAGTAAAGGGCGGCATCGCCGCCAAAGGGTTACTTACGCCCCCTAGCTTCGCCAGTTAGTTGAAGGGCGGCTTCGCCGCCTCGGTGGTGAGGAGCCCCCCCCGCTGCTGCTCCACTTAGCCCCCATTACGGGTCTCCTCCTCCGAGGGGGGCTCCAGTTGGATGCAGGGGTTTTAATGTGTGTGATTCATGAGGTCAACGATAATCCACATTGATTCTGTAGTGGTGATTGAAAAGGGTAGGGCAATGCGACGTAATTGCGGCGACCAGTACCCATAAAAGAAAACCTAATGACAAATTTCAATTTTTAGGTTTGTGTAATTGGGGAGGTTTAAAAAAAATACTGTGGGTGTCATATTTGTTTTCAACCAGGGGTCACAAATTGATCTCATTAATTCCGTGCCGATAGTCGTAGGGATCCGGAACAGTGGCGGAATTCTGACGATAAATACCCAAATAGGTGACCTTTCAGAAAATAATATTTAGGGAAGTTTCAAGGGGTTGTCGGGGGTTTTAATAACTCATAGGGTTGGGGAACACGGGCTGAATGGTGACGAAAACTACCCGGAAAGCCGACTTTAAAAAATTTAATTTTTCTGGGAGGTTCCAGAATGTGATCGGTGGTTTTCAGGTTTTATCCCGTATGGTTTACGGTTGCCCGCCATTAGCAAATATTCCAAATCTAGGGCTATGAGGGGACGGGCAGTACGGCGTTATATCGGCCAGAAAGTCCCAAAATGGAGAGTTAATGTCGCATATTACATTTTTGAGGGGTTTCAGGGGGATGCCTGGGGTTTATTTGGGTGTACTGCTAGTTGTCACTAGTCGTTCACATGAATTCCGTAGGGATGAGTCGTGAGGGTAGGGATCAGCGGTGGAATTGTGACAAAAAGTACCCAAAAAGTAGACTTCCAAATACAAAATTCAATTTTTTTGGAGGTGTATTGGGATTAATAGGTTTCCACTGCCAGTGATCACCAATCGTGAACGTCATTTCCGTGGCGATGAGTGGTAGGGGTTGGAAAAGCTGCGGAATAGTGACGATAAGTACCCGAAAAGGAGACTTATATGCATGATTTAATTTTTGAGGGTGTTTCAGCGGGTTTGAAGATGACGGTATTATATGGTCCCATTTATTTACTATCATATCTAACTGAGGTCACCCCTATGACATCCATATTTTGAGAGTAATACAGTAAAAAGTGAGACAGTCGCGGGAAACAAATGAGTAGTGTCCACACTTTTTTTTCCATATTTTAACTTTTTCTGAGTAATCAAGGACGTTGAAAGAAACTTAACTTCTATTCGTATAACATGTTATGAGCATATATAAATATCATTTTCGTTATCCTACACCTGATATTACGTCACGGGGATTAGGAGTTATGAAAGTTTTCCAGTAAAGAGGTGTTCATTGGTTTCTCATTGACCTTCTTGCGCTCACGAATCCCTGGAATGTGCCATGAGTCATTTAAATAAGAAATAAATGTAAATTTAATGTTTATTGCCTGCAGACGTCTTTGCTTTTCGGTATTATGATTACTGATAATGGTCTCATTAAGTCAATCCACGTATCATTTGAAAGAAAAAGAATTGCACTTTCTTATTCCTGCAGTTCCATTTCGTTTTATACCTGATTTACACTGAATTTATAAATAAATATCCCAACAAGGTTCAATTTGAGCGTTTTTTGCTTACTGTCCCCTTGACGACCATCAATACTGTTAATGCCGTTTTCATCATCTTTATATCACACTAAATTATAAATGGCATGTTCCAAATATTGGAAAACTTTGTTTTTCACATATACACAATTTTACGTTACACGTTTTATCACATGGTAAACCATTCAGTTTGTTTGTGTTGGCTAAGGATGGATTTACTATAAATACCGTACACTTCATCGCACTAATAGAGAAAAATATCGGGCAGGTAATGTCCCATGAGTCAACTCCATAAGAAATACATGTAAATTAAATTTTAAATGCCTACAAACGTATTTGTTTTTGCATATTAAATTAAGTGATAATGGTCACATTAAACTAAGCCACATGTCATTTGAAAGAAAAAGAATTGCACTTTCTTATTCCTGCAGTACCATTTCCTTTTCTATCTGATTTACACTTAATTTAGAAATAAACATCCAATAAATGTTCAATTTTATCGTGTTTCGCTTACTGTCCCCTTGACGACCGTCAATATTGTTTATGCCGTTTGAAATATCTTTCTATCACACTAAATTATAAATGGCATGTTCCAAGGAGATGTATTACTACCACTTTCAAGCGAAACTTAAATCTGCTCTAGAAAAATTTTCCCTTATATTTGATAAAACAAATAATGCACTGTTAAAAAATCTTTGGGACTACGAACCTCCGCTGAAACCAAACACCTCCTCCGCAAATGTGCCCTCAACCCTTCCCATATCCCTATCCGCTAATTCCCTGTCCAGTATTATTATGCCATGACTCTTTTAATCTGTAAAACGTGATCAACTAATCTGCCTGCAACATTACTAAACGAAACACCCAGGAGACAGCTGCAAAGCTGGGAACTGCGGAAAACAATAACGAGAAATATACTTGGACTTGGACCTATTACTACCACGAATCCATATTATTCCGACAGATGTGCCAATTGAATAAACACGGGTTCAATTTCTAATTAAATTGGCAATCGCAATGTAAATAAATCTGAAGGAATCTATGGAATGCACACTTTGATCGTTAATTACTTCGACTATATTCACGCGAGAGGTGGCAATAGGAACGCGAAAAATCCAGACAGAAATTTAAACCTTAAAAATTTTAATTCAAAACCATTTTCATAACCGTAATTCCAAATATTGTGGTCCACTTAGGTTGTTCGGCATTGTTGTCACTATCATTATCCATAAAAATTTAAATTCCAAAACATATATGTACATCACTGTTACGCAAGAGAGGGCATCAAGAAGAAAGAGCAGTGTTAGTTAGACCAAACCCGCAACCACTCACTGAAGATTTTTTCATAAACATTTTCCACATAAATTTACATTCAAAACCACATTCACCACTGCTGCGCGGGGTATTGTACCAGGAAAGCAAAGCAGTATGGGTGCGACAGCCAGTTGGGCTTTTTTATATACAACATTAACAATAACAATTTTAATTCAAAACCATTTTCATCACCGTAACGCGGATTATTGTGGTCCAAATTGGTCGTTTGGACTTTCTGTTATGTAGTAATGCGTGGAATAAATACGCAGTTATTCCGGTTGGAACAACAATAGAGTGCACATTTCATTTAAATCAGTGTGTTGTTTAACTACTTAATTTGAATGAAGTTATTTAAACTCCCCTCGAAAAGTTATATCGCTACTTCAAAACCGCTTTCACTTCCACTCCATGGTAAAAATCGAGCGCTTGCCTGAGAGTAGAGGTAGCGTCAACGGAGAGTTCCATACATTTCATGTGTCTTCATTGATAATCGGTTCACTCTCCGAAATTCCTGTACCCCAAACACTCGTCCCTAACTCCTACGCGTGAGTGCACGGAGGGTAGGTACCTCTCAGCACCGCTGACGCTTTCCAGATTGGCAGTTTTGCATTGTTGCTATGAAGTAAGACGTTAAATAAATAAACAGTTATTCGGGACGGGACAACAATAGAGTGCACATTGCATTGAATTCAGTGTGTTATTTAACTCTTTTATTTTAATTGAATGATTAAAATTCCCCTAAGATCTCTGAAGTATATATTAGGAGAATGTGTTGAAAACAGTACATAGTTGCATTCATATCTTTCCTTGTTCAGCATATCTTTCGATCTAATCTTTCATTTGCCGAGATTAATCATATTTATTAATCGCATGATTTATGGCAAGGGGTAGCTAGGAATTAAGGCTAGGGGGGGTTTCAGGCACAGCTAATGCTGGGGGGCTTGGTGGTATTGCATACCCGCAGGGTTAGCGGGAGGTGCGTAGGCCTTCCGGCCGCCTCCGCCGGAAAAAATTGAGATAAATGGTTCGAATTGGCGATTTTTACGCCCTTCCGAGGGATCTGTGAGCTCCGGGGTGGGGGATGTTATCCCCCAAAACCACCTCGCTGCGCCTCTGATCGGTGGCACTCCTTGGCAGTGGTATACTGCACTTAATATGCATAAAATAGTATAAGGTACAGTAGTCCAATTTGATTCTATAGTGATTATTGGAAAGGGTAGGGCAATGCAGCGTAATGTCGTCGACAAGTACACATAAAAGAAGACCTAATGGCAAATTTAATTTTTATGGGGGGTTTCAACGGAATACCGGGGTTTTTATAATTGTGATCAACCAGTGGTCACCAATCGTTCTCATTTATTCCGTGCCGATAAGTCGTAGGGGTCTGGAACAGTGGGGGAATTCTGACGATAAATACCGAAATAGGCGAGCTTTCAGAAAATAATCTTTTTGGTAAGTTTCACGGGGTTATCGTGGGTTCTAATAACTCGAAGGTTTGAGGAACAAGGCATAATGGTGACGAAAACTACCCGGAAAGGAGAACTTAATAAATTTTATTTTTCTGGAAGGTCCCGGAGGTGATCGAGTGTTTTCAGGTTTATTTTCC
Organism: Ischnura elegans; assembly: GCF_921293095.1. Taxonomy (NCBI): domain Eukaryota; kingdom Metazoa; phylum Arthropoda; class Insecta; order Odonata; family Coenagrionidae; genus Ischnura; species Ischnura elegans. The sequence goes on from NW_025791660.1 coordinate 2,741,289, forward strand.
CGCATGGTTTACAGTGGCCCGCTATTAGCAAATATTCCATATCTAGAGCTGTGAGGGGACGGGCAATGCGGCGTAATGTCGGCCAGAATGTCCCAAAAAGGAGAGTAAATATCATATTTTACATTTTTTAGGGGGTTCAGGGGGATGCCTGGGGTTTATATGGGTGTACTGCTAGCGGTCATCAGTCGTTCATAATGAGCATATACTTATAAATGAAATATTCGTTATCCTAAACCTGATATTCCGTCGCGGGGAAAACGAGTTATGAAATTATCCAGTAAAGAAGACTTGATTGGTTTCTTATTGACCTTATTGGGCTCATGAGTTCCTGGAAGTTCCAAGGAGATATATTACTACCACGAATCCCTATTATTCCGACAGATGTTCCAATTGAATACATATGAGTTCAATTTCTAACTAGATTGGCATTCGCTCTGTCAATAAAAAAGACCAAAGTACGTCTGTTTGTGGCTTAGATATTGGAAGAAGATAACAGAAATCTTATATCACAATTCACGTTCTATCATAAAAATTTCAAAATGGCACGCTCAATAACAAAGGAGAAAATGAGACCTATCGATATTATTTTATTTCGATATATCTTCATGAAGGACCATTACTCATCAACATAATTTGCATGCACGTAAAGAACGTTGCTGTATAAGCAAATCATTAAAAATTCTATCCTAGTAACTATGTAAATAAGTCTGAAAAAGACATGTATCGAATGCACCCTTGGATCGATTTTATCTTCGCTTCTAATTATTCGATCCGCTTGATTTAACTTTTGCCAGATTGAGTACGTCAACTTTAGTATTAAATTTGAATTTCGTAATCATACCTTGAATAACGAAAAAGTTATTAGCGAATAAAGCGTATCCAAGGAGATTGGTATCGATATAACTCTCACATGAATCGATCGAGTGGAATGGTTATCATTGAAAAAGTTGTACTTTTTGATAATAGTATTACCCTGAAAATTTCGTTCATCTAACTTAAACGGTTGCCAAGTTATTCAAGATCGTGTGCTTGTGAGGAAACTTGTATAAAACGATTTTGATATACCCCCATTTACTTTACATTGAAAATATATTTCGCCATAAAGTTAAAACTATGGTTGCCACGGAGACCAAAAGATAACAGAAATCTTATATCACCAATCACGTACTATCCTAAAAATTTCGGACATCTACGGTCAATAACAAAGGAGAAAATTAGACATATCGATATTATTTCATTTCGATATATCTTCATTATGAATCATTACTCATCGAAATATTTTACATGTACGTATAGTACGTTGCTTTACAAGCAAATAATAAAAAAAATATCCCCGTAACTATGCAAATAAATCTGAAAAAGACATATATCGAATTCACCCTTGGATCGATTATAACTTCGCTTCTAATTATTTGATCCACCTGATTTAACTTTTGCCAGATTAAGCACGTCAACTTTAGTATTGCATTTGAATTACGATTTCATATCTTGAATAACAACATAGTTATTAGCGAAGAAAGCGTATCCAAGGAGATTGGTATCGATATAACTCACACATTAATATATCGAGAGAATTGGTTATCATTGCAAAAGTTGTCCTTTTTGATAATAGTATTACCCTGACAATTTCGTTTGTCTTACTTGAACGGTTGCCAAGTTCTTCAAGATCGTGTGCTTGTGAGGATATTTGTAAAAACGATTTTGATATATCCCCATTTACTTTACATTGAAAATATATTTCGGCATAAAGTTAAAACTATGGTTGCCATGGAGACCAAAATATAACAGAAATCTTATATTACCAATCACGTACTATCCTAAAAATTTCGGGCATCTACGGTCAATAACAAAGGAGAAAATTAGACCTATCGAAATTATTTCATTTCGATATATCTTCCAAAGGAATCATTACTCAACAAAATATTTTACATGTACGTATAGTACGTTGCTGTCCAAGCAAATAATTAAAAATTTTATCCCCGTAACTATGTAAACAAGTCTGAAAAAGACATATATCGAATGCACCATTGGATCGATTATAACTTCGCTTCTAATTATTCGATCCGCTTGATTTAACTTTTGGCAGATTAAGCACGTCAACTATAGTATTATATTTGAATTTCGTATTCATACTTCGAATAACGAGAAAGTTATTAGCGAATAAAGCGTATCCAAGAGATTGGTATCGATATAACTCTCACATGAATCGATCGAGTGGAATGGTTATCATTTCAAAAGTTGTCTTTTTTGATAATAGTATTACCCTGAAAATTTCATTCCTCTAACTTGAACGGTTGCCAAGTTATTCAAGATCGTGTGCTTCACAAAAAAATGGCGACAATGATTTTCTCACGTGCAGGATATTTTTCGGAATTTTATTATGAATTAACCAAGAGGGTTATCGGAAAAACAGGGTAGGGCGTGAGGGTACGGAGTACCCTCTAAGGGTTTTCACGGAGATTCCAAATTTTCATATGCCGAAGTCTCAAAGCCGAAATCCGAAATTTAATATTCGTCTCCTCGACAATGGAAAATCGAAAATCGTTTATTCCTCGGAATTCTTTCGACTTGTGAATATTCCAAGATAGCCAAAAAATCAAGCAAAAAATCTAGTATCTTGCGTTTCAAGGAATTTGTCCTACGATTATTGCAAGTTGGTCAAAAAAAATTCCAAAGTTAGTCCCGTAAGAAAAGCATTGGAAATTTTAAAAAAAATGATAAAAAATAGTAAATATAAAAACACCGTTATAACAACCATACAAAAAATCAATCAAAAAATCTAGTTTACGTCCATTGAATATTATGTTCCTACGACGTTTCAAAATACGAAATAAAAGCGAAAAAGTTTTAGTCCCATAAGGCTCCCATGTTAATTCAAGTCGATATATCTCGAAAACTAATCGACTTTTTCGAGTTTTCAGATTTTTCCTCCCGATGAATTTTTTTTTACTTTTACGTCCAATAAGTCAAATGTCCACACCTATCACAGTTTTGGCTGTGAATTTGTATCCATGAGTAGATCAGTCAGTTACACATCCGGCTGTATATATAAAGGACTCGCACGCTCCGCGCGCTCGTTAAGGGGCTCCGCCCCTTAAAAACCCCGGTTCCGGCTTCGCCGTCTACATTTGTGGTCGCTCGAAGACTTTTAAAGTTCAAATAATCGCACCTCAGCTAGGGGCCGGCTTCGCCGGCCAGGGGAAGGGAGGCGCCCCACTTATTCCTAGAAACGGCTTCGCCGTTCCTCCCTGAAAGGCGGCTTCGCCGTTCCTCCCTGAAAGGCGGCTTCGCCGCCCTGGGTTTAGTGTGAGTTGAGATGGGGGGAGTCTACAGCGGCTGCGACGCTTGAACATCGGGGCGGCTTCGCCGCCCGAGGGTTGCTGAAGCTCCTCCTAGCCTACGCCAGTTACTCCTCGGAACTGCTTTGCCGTTCCTCGTTGTGGGGCGGCTTCGCCGCCTTGGGGTTGAGGAGCCCCCCGCGGCTGCTCCGCTTAGTCCTCATTAATGCTCTTCTCCACCGAGAGGGGTGCCTAGGGGGATTCGGGGGTTTTAATGTGTTATGCATGCGGTCACTAATCGTCCACAGTGATCACGTAGCGATGATTGTAAAGGGTAGTGCAATGCGGAGTAATAGTGGCGACAAGTACCCATAAAAGAAGACTTAATGGCAAGTTTTTCATTTTTTGCTGGGGCTTCCAACGGAATACCGGGAGTTTTATACTTGTTTTAAGCAGTGGTCACAAATCGTTCTCATAAATTCCGTGCCGATAAGTCCTAGGGGTCCGGAACAGTGGTCTGACGATTCTTTTACCTGGAGAGGCGATTTATTACAGATTTTTTGGGAGATTTCACGGGGTTATCGGGGGTTTTAATAAGTGGTAGGAGCACCGGTTAAATTGTGACGAAAACTATTCGGAAAGGCGACTTTAAATTTTTTTATTTTTTTTCGGCGATGTTCCAGGAGGTGATCGGGGGTTTTCTGGTATTTTTTCCTGTATGGTTTACGGTGGCTTGCCCTCACCAAATAATCCGAATCCAGAGCTCAGAGGGGACGGGTAGTGCGGCGTAATGTTTGCGAGAAGTTCCCAAATAGGAGAGTAAATGACACATTTTACATTTGGGGGGATTTCAGGGGGATACCAATGTTTAAATGTGTGTACTCCTGGCGGTCACCATCCATTCACATAAATTCCGTGGGGATGAGTCGTTGGGGGCGGTGGAATAGTCACGAAAAGTACCCAAAAAGTAGACTTATATGATTTTTTTTATTTTTTGGGGGGTCTATGTGGGTTTACCGGGGGTTTATAGGTTTGTACTGCCAGGGGTCATCAATCGTCCACATTAATTCCGTAGCGATGAGTGGTAAGGCTTGGGAAAGCGGCGGAATTGTGACGTAAAGTACCCGAAAAGGGTATTTATGTGCAAATTTTAATTTTTTAGGGGGTTTCGGGGGGTTTGAAGATGACAATACTATATGGTCACATTCATTTTACTGTCATATCTAACAGAAGTGTGCCCTATGACATCCATATTTCGAGAGTAATACAATAAAAAGCAAACCAGTCCGAAAAAAGTGAGTAGTGCCCGCCATTTTTATTTTTTCGCGGTTAAATCCATTGAATCATTTATTGAACGTTCATGTTTTCTGAAAGACAATAAAGAAGTGTATGTAACTACAAAGTTTAAAAGAAATTGGTCAGGTTAAAATTGATAAAACCTTGTTTTAATATTATGGAAATCGTAATTTTCGGTGATTTTCGGAATACTTTAATTTTTTTCTGAGTAACCAAGGACGACGAAAGAAAATTGTTACCTACATTTTGTAGTCGATGTTATGAGCATATATAATAATCATTTTCGTTATCCAACACCTAAAATTAAGTCGAGGGGAGGGGAAGGTATGAAAGTTTTTTCGAAAAATCAGTTTTCACGCCATTTTGGCTGCATTTTTCTCAAATGGAAACTAATAAATTTACTTAATTACGTGCCCACATTTATCAGCTTTCAAAAAATGCATTAAATATCCGTATGGCACGCACGGTTCGCGCGCAGTAAAATAAAAACCGAAAGACGGTCCCCGGAAAAAGCGCGATTTCGGCCATTTTGTCATCCTAGCGACGACACGTGGCGGAACACATTTTACATTTGGGAGGATTTCAGGGGGGTAACCGGGGGTTTATATGTGTGTACCCCTGGCGGTCACCATCCGATTCCATAAATTCCGTAGGGATGAGTCGTTTGGGTAAGAACCAGCGGTGGAATAGTCACGGAAAGTACCCAAAAAGTTTTTTATACGAGAAATTTTTTTTATGGGGGGTGTATATGGGCTTACCGGGGGTTTATAGGTTTGTAAATCCAGGGGTCATCAATCGTTCACATCAATTCCGTAGCGATGAGTGGAAAGGCTTGGAAAAGCGGCGGAATTGTGACGAAAAGTACCCGAAAAGGCTACTTATATACAAATTTTAATTATTAGGGGGTTTCGGGGGGTTTAGAGATGACGATGATATATGGTCACATTCATTTACTGTCATATCAAAAAGAAGTAGGCCCTATGACATCCATATTTCAAGAGTATTACAATAAAAAGCAAAGCAGTCCCTGAAAAAAGTGAGTATTGCCCGCTATTTTTTATTTTTCGCGGTTTAATCCATCATAAAATTTATAAAATGTTCATGTTTTCTGAAAAACAATGCATAGATTTATGTAACTAGGAAGTTTGAAAGAAATCGGTTAGGTAAAAATTGACAAAATCCTATGTTAATCTTTTGGAAATCGTAATTTTCGGTGATTTTCGGAATATTTTAATTTTTTTCTGTGTAACCAAGGACGACGAAAGAAAATTGTTACCTACATTTCGTAGACGATGTTAAAGGCATATATAATAATCATTTTCGTTATCCTATCCCTTAAATTAAGTCGAAGGGAGCGGAAGTTGTGAAATTTTAATAGAAAAACAAATGTTTGAACGCCATTTTGGCTGCAATTTTGGCTTGCAATTTTCTTTTCTTTTCTGGGGGGAGTCTACAGCGGCTGCGACGCTTGAAGATCGGGGCGGCTTCACCGCCCGAGGGTTGCTGAAGCTCCTCCTAGCCTACGCCAGTTACTCCTCGGAACTGCTTTGCCGTTCCTCGTTGTGGGGCGGCTTCGCCGCCTTGGGGTTGAGGAGCCCCCCGCGGCATCTCCGCTTAGTCCTCATTAATGTTCTTCTCCACCGAGAGGGGTGCCCAGTGGGATTCGGGGGTTTTAATGTGTTTTACATGCGGTCATCAATCGTCCACAGTTATCATGTGGCGATGATTTTAAAGGGTAGTGCAATGCGGCGTAATAGTGGCGACAAGTACCCGTAGAAGAAGACTTAATGGTAAGTTTTCATTTTTTGCGGGGGGTTCCAACGGAATACCGGGGGTCTTATACGTGTGAAAACCAGTGGTCACAAATCGTTCTCATAAATTCCGTGCCGATAAGTCCTAGGGGTCCGGAACAGTGGCGGAATTCTGACGAATCGTTTACCCGGAGAGGCGATTTATTACAAAAAATATCTGGGAGGTTTCACGGGGATATCGGGGGTTGTAATAAGTAGAAGAGGCACCGGCTAAATTGTGACGAAAACTACTCGGAAAAGCGACTTTAAAATTTTTACTTTTTTTCGGCGAGGTTCCAGGAGTTGATCGGGGGTTTTTTGATATATTTTCCCGTATGGTTTACAGTGGCTCGCCCTCACCAAATATTCCGGATCTAGAGCTCAGAGGGGACGGGTAGTGCGGCGTAATGTTTGCGAGAAGTTCCCAAACAGGAGACTTAATGGCACATTTTACATTTTTGGGGGATTTCAGGGGGATACCGGGGGTTTATATGTGTGTACTCTTGGCGGTCATCATCCGTTCACTTAAATTCCGTAGGGATGAGTCCTTGGGGTAAGAACCAGCGGTGGAATAGTCACGAAAAGTACCGAAAAAGTAGACTTATTGGCAAAACTTAATTTTTTGGGGGGTGTGTGTGGGTTTACCGGGGGTTTATAGGTTTGTACAGCCAGGGGTCATCAATCGTCCACATCAATTCTGTAACGATGAGTGGTAAGGCTTGGAAAAGCGGCGGAATTGTGATGAAAAGTACCCGAAAAGACTACTTATATGCAAATTTTAATTTTTTAGGGGGTTTCAGGGGGTTTAAGGATGACCTTATCATGTGGTCACATGCATTTACTATCATATCTAAGAGAAGTTGCCCCTATGACATCCATATTTCGATAGAAGTACAATAAAAAGTAAACTTCTCCCCGGAAAAAATTAGTAGTGTCCGCCATTTTTATTTTGTCGCAGTTATATCGACTGCAACAGTGATTAAATTCTTACATTTTCGGAAACCATATGCTCAGATGTATGTAATTGTGGAGTTTAAAAGACATCGGTCGGGAAAACATTGAAGAAATCTTGTGTCAATCTTTTGAAAATCGAAATTTTCGGTGATTTTGGGAACGTTTTTATTTTTTTCTGGAAAACCATGGACGACGAAAGAAAATTGTTACCTAGATATCGTAGACGATGTTATAAGCATATATAATAATCATTTTCAGTATCCTACAACTGCCATTACGACGAGGGGAGAGGGAGTTATGAAATTTGTTTCGAAAAAAACATATTCGGACGCCATTTGTGCAGCAATTTATTTTAAAATTATCTAAGACCATTACATATTTACGTGACTACATTCATCAGCTTTCAAAACGTACATAAACTATCCACGTGGCACACACCGTTCACGCGAAGTGAAATAAAAACCGAAAGACCGTCCCCGGAAAAGGCGCGATTTCGGCCATTTTGTCGTCCTAGCCACGACACGTGGCGGAAACTTCCGGTTTTCGGATTTTTCCTTCGGAGGTTTCCTGGTATATTTTCCCGTATGGTTTACGGTGGCCCGCCCTCATCAAATATTCCGTATCTAAATCTCATAGGGTACGGGTAGTGCGGCATATTGTTTGCGAGAAGTTACCAAATAGGAGACATAATGGCACATTTTACAGTTAGGGGGGATTTCAGGGGGATACCGGGGGTTTATATGCGTGTACTCCTGGCGGTCACCAACCGTTCACATAAATTCCGTGGGGATGAGTCGTTGGGGGCGGTTGTTTAGTCACGAAAAGTACCCAAAAAGTAGACTTTTATGAAATTTTTTATTTTTTGGGGGGTGTATGTGGGTTTACCGGGGGTTTATAGGTTTGCACTACCAGGGGTCATCAATTGTCCACATCAATTCCGTAGCGATGAGTGGTAAGGCTTGGAAAAGCGGCGGAATTGTGACGTGAAGAAACCGAAAAAGCTACTTATGTGCAAATTTTTATTTTTTAGGGGGTTTCGGGGGGTTTAAAGATGACAAAATTATATGGCCACATTCATTTACTGTCTTATCTAACACAAGTGTGCCCTATGACATCCATATTTCGAGAGTAATACAATAAAAAGCAAACCAGTCCCCGAAAAAAGTGAGAAGTGCCCGCCATTTTTATTTTTTCGCGGTTAAATCCATTGAATCATTTATTAAAAGTTCATGTTTTCTGAAAGACAATGCATAGTAGCATGTAAGTACAAAGTTTGAAAGAAATCGGTCAGGTTATAATGGACAAAATCATGTGATAATCTTTTGGAAATCGTAATTTTCGGTGATTTTCGGAATATTTTAATTTTTTTCTGAGTAACCAAGGACAACGAAAGAAAATTGTTACCTACATTTCGTAGAAGATGTTATAAGCATATATAATAATCATTTTCGTTATCCTATACCTTAAATTAAGTCGAAGAGAGCGGAAGTTATAAAATTTGAATAGAAAAATGAATTTTTGGACGCCATTTTGGCTGCAATACTCTTGAAAAGAAATTGACAACATTACGTAATTACGTGCCCACGTCCATCAGCTTTCAGGAAATGCATTAGCGATCCGTGTGGCACACACCATTCGCGCGCAGTAAAATAAAAACCGAAAGACTGTCCCCGAAAAAAGCCCGATTTCGGCCATTTTGTCGTCCTATCGTCGACACGTGGCGGAAACTTCCGGTTTTCGGATTTTTCCTCCGAATCATTTCGGGTTCCCCGCACGCGTGCCAAATTTCAGCTCTCCACCATGTCTGGAAGTGGTCGGGAATTTGTATCCATCAGTCAGTCAGTTACCCGAAGCGCTGTATATAATAGAGATTCATTTGGGAGCGGAGGATCAGGAAACGGCGAAGCCGTTACTAGGAGTTCGCTGGCGACGACGGACGTGGCGGGTCGCTGTAGCTCGCTAGGGGGCTCCGCCCCCTTAGAACCCCCGGATCCGGCTTCGCCTTCTAATTTTGTGTGTGTTTGGTGAATTTTTTTTACGAATAATCTCACCGCGAATGAAGAACGAGAGCCAACCCTCGGCTACGCCACTGCCGGTTTCGGCGTCGCAATCTTCGCAACGGCCTCTTGATTCGTCGAAGTTCTTTCCATTTAGTTCAAAAACCCCTTTTCCGTCCAGGGGGAACGTTAGCTCCCGCTTGAGCCGCCGTCGTAAGGACTCGGTCGGCCGAAAGTACGATATATATGTTTTCCGAATCTTTCATTTATCGAAATTTATGTGATTTTTTGAATTGTTCTACTTACATCTCTGTAGCAAAGGGAGATTAAAACAATCTGTTGCCAACATCCGGTTGAAAATATTGCCAGCATGTATGGAAATCATTTTCATTATTCAACCCACGAAAATAAGTCGAGGGCAATGGAACGTATTCTTTTTTTCCGTTAAAGGTATTCACAAACGGATTATCTGCCGGCTTCGCAGAAACACCACTTGGAAGCTCAGTTCCCAAAATTACCGGGTTAGAGAAGGGCGTGGGTAAGGAAAACGCACCCTCTACAACGCTACGGTCTGCTTCACCGGCAATTTCTTTGGAACGGCTTTGTCATTCCTCGAATCTCTGTGCACAAAGTCCTCGGGGCCGTATTCGCCGTCCAGTGAGGAAGGATAGCGCACACCGACCCACCTTCTCCAGCACACTCCTTGGAACGGATCGCCGTTCCTTGTATCTTGTCCATATAGTTCTAGGTACCGGATCCGCCGGCCATTGGGTAGGGTTAGCACCCGCCACGTCCGTCGTCGCCAGCGAACTCCTAGTAACGGCTTCGCCGTTTCCTGATCCTCCGCTCCCAAATCCCCGCTGATCAGAGCGGAAGGGGGAGGGGCGCGGCTAAGTTGACTTATTCCGAACTGTAATGCATACTTTCATGTAACTGCAAGCTTTGTAAGAGATCGGTCGTACGATAGGCGTCAATTTTTAATATAGAATCCCCTTGTTCGGCTTCGCCGTCTTAGTTGGTGGTTGTCCGAAGAATTTCTATTCGAATAATATGACCAAAAATTGAGAGGCACCGTCTTCGCCGGCCAGGGGGTAGGGAAGCGGACCCTTGGCTGCTTCACCACAGGCATCGTCGGCAAAGTCTTCGGAACGTTATCGCTCATTCTCCTACCGCTGTCCACAAAGTCCTCGGGGGATATAGGGCTCGAACCTGAAGAACCCACTTCGCGGCCAGCTTGGTCGGCCGCCTCCCCGAACGGCTTCACCGTTCCCTGCCACGGTCAGTCGGAGGGAAGAGTCGTTAACCGCGGCTGCGCTTCGTAAGGAATCCCCCAAAGCTGCGCTGCCTAGACCTCTAGACGACTTCGGCATTCCTCATTGTGGGCACCACGCCGCCCGGAGATTAAAGCAGTCTAACCGGGGCTGCCGCGCTCATTCCCCTGGACGGGTTCGCAGTTCCTCGCTTAGTGGGGGCTTCGCCACACCCGGGGGTTGAGCGTGCCCCCCCGGGTGTACCCCGATTAGTCATCGTAACTGTTTCGCCGTTATTCGTTAAGAAGCGGCTTCGCCGCCCAGGGGGGGTAGAAGCCCCCACCGGTGCGCCACTTCTTCTTCCGGATGCCTTCGCAGTTTCTAGTAAAGGGTGGCTTCGCCGCCCGGGGGTTACTGACGCCCCCCGCGCCCACCTCTGTTAGTCCTCGTAACTACGTCGCCGTCTAATTTTGTGGGTGTTTGAAGAATTTTCATACGAGTAATGTGACCGAAAAGTGCTTGTGCAGAGGGGAGGGAAGCGGACCCTTGGATGTGCCACGACCGCCATCGACGGTGAACTCCTCGAAACGCCGTTCCTCGTACGTCTATCCACTAAGTCCCAGGGACCAATTTTACCGGCCAGGGGAAAGTAAAGCGCCCGCCGCAGCCAGCTTCGCCAGCACACTCCGAAATGACGTATAGTAGTACGCGGTACAAAATGCGTGAAATGAAATATTTCGTGAATTATAATAAGGTCTGGATAGTATTATACTGCGTTACGTTAAATTGTAAGTTATCCAAACAATGATCATAGTGTACATACACGGAATTGCCGTTCTTGGAACGTAAAGTATGGCTTAAGTGTTTGTATTTAAAATGCGGGTTTAACGCAAGATTCCAAATACAAATATACGTAAATAGAAGGTGATAAGAGTTATTCATTTAATGAAAGCTGTACAGTGATTCCGAAAATGTTGGTGTTCTTTTACCTCAAAAATGCGACAAAACATGACAATATAGAGAAATACTGCATTTTCTCCCGTTATGTGTACGATTCGAAAGCTTTTCGAAATGACTTACTTAAAAAACGAGTAAAGTAAATTGAAGAGAGCCTGAAAACATTCATTAACTTTCCTAGTAAACTGTAACCACCCGTATAGTATCCCAAGGTCGGGAGTATGAAATTAATAGCATGCGTATTTTCGGAAAATAGTAAAATTCAAAGATGGTTTAATTCTTTTCACTGGAACAAAGGTTGACGGAAAGAAATTGTTATTCTTGTTAAGTGGAGAACATTTTAGGAATGCATAAGGTATTACTTTACTTCGTCTTACTGTCACAAATACGAGGAAGGGAGCACAAAGTATTGTAAAAAGTACAAATTCTGCGTTTGAATGATGCTATGTAAATTAATTTTCTGTCGAAATAATAATAACGCTGCTGCGTGCATCTGCATAAGGCATAATTTTATAGGCCGTAATAACTTCAATTCCATTTCCATGACAGATTAACTTCCACAGATGTATTTGATTATGCAGCCTACTATTTGGCTATAGGAACGCGGAATAAAGTGAAACAGAAATATCACCAGACCTGTAAGTTTAATGTTTTCTAACATCATTAAAATTAGCAATTCTAAAACTTTTTCTTCTACGTTATGCGTGACATGGCAATAGGAACGCGACTTATCGAGACAAAAAAAACTATCACCAGGCATGTAAGTTATTTTCATTAACATTATAAATAAAAATAGGTATTCTAAAATATGTTTTTATTTCTTACGGGATGCATGGCTTCACGAACGCAAATCAGCGTTAGACTTTAGTAACAACCAGTTGCGCAAGGTATTTTCACTATTATTATCCATAAAAATTTAAATTCCAAAACATGTTCATTACTGTTACGCGAGATAGGGCATCATTAAGGAAAATCAGCGTTAGATGACACCCATAACCACTAACTAAAGATTTTTCACAAACATTTTCCGCATAAATTTACATTCAAAACAACATTCATCACTGCTACGCGAGAGATTGTGCCAGGAAGGTAAAGCAAAGTACATGGGTGCGACAACCAGGAGGGTTATTTTTCTACAATATTAACAATAATAATTTTAATTCAAACCATTTTCATCGCCGCAGCGCGAAATATTGTGGTCGAAATTGGTCGCTTAGGCTTTCTGTTATGTAATAATGCGTGAAATAAATAGGCAGTTATTCTGGTTGAAACAAAAGAGTGCATATTGCATTGAAATCAGTGTGTTATTTACCTACTTTAGTTGAATTAAGTTATTTAAACTCACCTCGAAAAGTTACATCGCTACATCAAAGTCGCTTTCACTTCCACTCCATGGTAAAAATCGATCGCTTGCCTGAGCGTAGAGGTACCGTCAACAAAGAACACCATACGTTTCCTGTGGCTCCATTGATAATCGGTTGAGTCTCCGGGATTCCTGTACCCCAAACACTCTTCCCTAACTCCTACGCATGAGTGCACGGAGGGTACCTTTCACCACCGCTTACGCTTTCCAGATTGGTCATTTTGCATTGTTGCTATGAAGTAAGGCGTTGCATAAATAAATAAATAAATAAATAAAAATAAATAAACAGTTATTCGGGACGGAACAACAATAGAGTGCAAATTGCATTGAATTCAGTGTGTTATTCAACTCTTTTATTTTAATTGAGTTATTAAAACTCCCCTAAGATCCCTTAAGTATATATTTTGAGAATGTATTGAAAACAGTACATGCTTGCATTCGTATTTTTCCTTGTTTACTATAGCTGTCAATCTGATCTTTCATCTGCCGAGATTCGCCATATTCATTAACCGCATGATTGCTGGCAGGGGCGCAGCTACGAAATAAGGCTAGGAGGGGTTTCAGGCACAACTAATACTGGAGGGTTTGGAGGTATATTCATTACCACCAGGGTAAGCGGGAGGTGCGGAGGCCTTCCGCCGGAAAAAAAATTAAGGTGAAAGGCTCAAAATGGTGATTTTTACGGCTTTGTGAGGGATATTTTTATTAATTCTAGCACTATTCCGAAAGTTATATTAACCCAAGTAAGTAAAATATATTTAAATTATTTAGAGCCTTGAACCTATCCCACATAACCTCTCCCCCTCGCTGCGCCACTGGCATTCATAGCAGTACATATTTGCATTCATATCTTTCCCTGTACAGTATAGCTTTTGATCTTATCTTTCTTTTGCCTAGATTCGCCAAAATGGAACCCAGTAAAGAAAGAGTTCACTGGTTTCTCATTGACCTTCTTGGGCCTATGAGGCCCTGGAAAGGGTCCGGAGTCGTTTCCATAAGAAATGCAGATAAAGCTACTTTTTAATACCTGCAGACGTTTTTACTTTTGCATATTTCGAAACGAGATTCGGCGAAGCCGCGGCGCAACCGCGGGTAGCGACTCTCCCCTACGACCGACCTCGTCAAGTCAAATCTATTAGTAATGGTTGAGGGGCGGCTTCGCCTCCTCGGTGGTTAGACGGGTCTCCTCCTCCGACAGGGGCTCCAGAGGAATGTAGGGGTTTTAATGTGTGTTATACGTGCGGATAACAAAAATCCACATTAATTCTGTTGCGATGATTGGAAAGGGTAGGGCAATGTGGCGTAGTGGCGGCGACAAGTACCCATCAAAGAAAAACCTATTTGGAAATTTTAATTTCTAAGGGGAGGTTTCAACAAAATACCGGGGGTTTCATATTTGTAGTCAACCAGTGGTAATAAATCGATCTCATAAATTCCGTGCCGATAGTCGTAGGGATCCGGAACAGTGGCGAAATTCTGGAGATAAATACCCAAATAGGCGACCTTTACTAAAATTATTTTTTGGGAAGTTTAACGGGGTTGTCGGTGGTTTTAATAACTCGTAGGTTTAGGGAACACTGATGAATGGTGAGGAAAACTACCCGTAAAGGCGACCTTAAAAAATTAAAATTTCCTGGGGGGTTCCAGGAGGTCATCGAGGGTTTTCAGGTTTTTTTCCCGTATGGTTTACGGTGGCCCTTTATTGGCAAATATTCCATATCTAGAGCTGTGACGGGACGGGCAGTGCGGCGTAATGTCGGCCAGAAAGTCCCAAAAAGGAGAGTTAATGTCACATTTTACATTTTTGAGAGTTTCAGGGGGATACCTGGGGTTTATATGGGTGTACTGCTTGCGGTCACCAGTATTTCACGTGACCTCCGTAGGGATGATTCGTGGGGGTAGGGATCAGCGGTGAAATTGTGACGAAAAGTACCCAAAAAGTAGACTTCAAAATGAAAAATTCAACTTTTTTCGGGGTGTATTGGGGAAACGGGGTCACCAATCGTCCACATAATTTCCGTGACATGGTAGGGGTTGGAAAATTGGGGTAATTGTAACGAAAAGTACCCGAAAAGGAGACATATATGCATGATTTAATTTTTGTTGGTGTTTCCGGGGTTCGAAGATATATGGTCACATTTATTTACTATCATATGTAAGAGAGGATGCCCATATGGCATTCATATTTTGAGAGTAATACAGTAAAAAGTAAGACATTCCCGGGAAACAAATGAGTAGTGTCCACCATTTTTATTTTTTCGCGGATATATCGAATGAAATATTTCTGAAACGATTGCCTTTCCTAAAATCATATGCATAGTTGTATATTATTGAAGAGTTTTAACTATATAGCCAGGAATAAGTTCAGGAAATCTTGTGTTAATCCTTTGTAAATCGTAATTTTCTGTGATTTTCGGAATATTTTAATTTTTTCTGAGTAATCAACGACGTTGAAAGAAACTGTTAACTTCATTTCGTAGAACATGTTATGAGGAAATATCATTTTCGTTATCCTTCACCTGATATTACGTAACGGGGATCGGGAGTTATGATTAAGAAGAGTTGATTGGTTTCTTATTGAGCTTCTTGGGCTCATGAGTCCCTGGAATGTGCCATGAGTCATTTCCATAAGAAATACATGTAAATTAAATTTTTAATGCCTGCAGACGTTTTTGTGTTTGCACATTAAAATTAGTGGAAATGGTCACATTAAGTTAAGTCACATATCATTCGAAAGGAAAAGAATTGCACTTTCTTATTCCTGCAGATGCATTTCGTTTAATGGCTGATTTATACTGAATTTAGAAATAAACATCCAAAAAAGGTTCAAGTTTAGCGTGTTTCGCTTACTTTTCCCTTGACGACCGTCAATATTGTTTATGGCGTTTGAAATATCTTCCCATCACACAAAGATATAAATAGCATGTTCCAAGGAGATGTATTACTACCACGAATCCCTATTATTCCGACAGATGTGTCAATTGAATACATACGGGTTCAATTTCTAATTAGATTGGCAATCGCAATGACAATAAATAAGACCAAAGTATGTCTGTTTGTGGCTTAGATATTGGAAAACTTTGTTTTTCACGCAGACACAATTTTACGTGGCATGTTTTATCGCGTGCGGTATAACATCCAGTTTATTTGTGTTGGCTAGAGATTGAATTACTATAAGTATCGTACATTTCATCGCACTAATAGACAAACATTTCGGTCAGGTACGGTTTATATGGTAGGAGAAAATGTCACCGACTGATATAACTTCATATCGATACATCTTGATAACAGGATGTAGTTCTGCTAAATACTTAATTTGTATGAATACTACCTTGCCTTCAATCATACCATTAAAAGCCTTTTCGCAGCAAATACAGTAACAGGTCTGCAAAAGCGATGTATAAAACGCACAATTTTTTCGATTAAAACTTCAACTGTAACTGCTGCATTACTTTTCTTTACCTTTTATCTCGTTTTGTACCTTATTTTTATCTACCAACTAGAGTTTCAGTCCCTAACCTAAATAAATAAAACAGATATAAGGGAGAAATACCTGCTGTGTATCTATTAATCTTATTCATAGCCCTGATTATTATTTAAAATAATTCGAAACGTTGGCTATAACTTGGTGACATAAATAGGCTGTTATTCTGGTCGGAACGACAATAGAGTGCACATTTCATTTAAATGAGTGTGTTATTTAACTACTTTATTTGAATTGAGTTAATTAAACTCCCCGCGAAGAGTTATATCGTTGATACAAAGTCACTTTCACTCCCGCTCGATGGTAAAAATCGAACGCTTGGTCAGGAATAGTTTCACGAAATGTTGTGTTAATCCTTTGTAAATCGTAATTTTCTGAGTATCGGAATATTTTAATTTTTTCTGAGTAATCAACGACGCTGTAAGAAACTGTTAACTTCATTTCGTAGAACATGTTATGAGGAAATATCATTTTCGTTATCCTTCACCTGATATTACGTAACGGGGATCGGGAGTTATGATTAAGAAGAGTTGATTGGTTTCTTATTGAGCTTCTTGGGCTCATGAGTCCCTGGAATGTGCCATGAGTCATTTCCATAAGAAATACATGTAAATTAAATTTTTAATGCCTGCAGACGTTTTTGTGTTTGCACATTAAAATTAGTGGAAATGGTCACATTAAGTTAAGTCACATATCATTCGAAAGGAAAAGAATTGCACTTTCTTATTCCTGCAGATGCATTTCGTTTTATGGCTGATTTATACTGAATTTAGAAATAAACATCCAAAAAAGGTTCAAGTTTAGCGTGTTTCGCTTACTTTTCCCTTGACGACCGTCAATATTGTTTATGGCGTTTGAAATATCTTCCCATCACACAAAGATATAAATAGCATGTTCCAAGGAGATGTATTACTACCACGAATCCCTATTATTCCGACAGATGTGTCAATTGAATACATACGGGTTCAATTTCTAATTAGATTGGCAATCGCAATGACAATAAATAAGACCAAAGTATGTCTGTTTGTGGCTTAGATATTGGAAAACTTTGTTTTTCACGCAGACACAATTTTACGTGGCATGTTTTATCGCGTGCGGTATAACATCCAGTTTATTTGTGTTGGCTAGAGATTGAATTACTATAAGTATCGTACATTTCATCGCACTAATAGACAAACATTTCGGTCAGGTACGGTTTATATGGTAGGAGAAAATGTCACCGACTGATATAACTTCATATCGATACATCTTGATAACAGGATGTAGTTCTGCTAAATACTTAATTTGTATGAATACTACCTTGCCTTCAATCATACCATTAAAAGCCTTTTCGCAGCAAATACAGTAACAGGTCTGCAAAAGCGATGTATAAAACGCACAATTTTTTCGATTAAAACTTCAACTGTAACTGCTGCATTACTTTTCTTTACCTTTTATCTCGTTTTGTACCTTATTTTTATCTACCAACTAGAGTTTCAGTCCCTAACCTAAATAAATAAAACAGATATAAGGGAGAAATACCTGCTGTGTATCTATTAATCTTATTCATAGCCCTGATTATTATTTAAAATAATTCGAAACGTTGGCTATAACTTGGTGACATAAATAGGCTGTTATTCTGGTCGGAACGACAATAGAGTGCACATTTCATTTAAATGAGTGTGTTATTTAACTACTTTATTTGAATTGAGTTAATTAAACTCCCCGCGAAGAGTTATATCGTTGATACAAAGTCACTTTCACTCCCGCTCGATGGTAAAAATCGAACGCTTGGTCAGGAATAGTTTCACGAAATGTTGTGTTAATCCTTTGTAAATCGTAATTTTCTGAGTATCGGAATATTTTAATTTTTTCTGAGTAATCAACGACGCTGTAAGAAACTGTTAACTTCATTTCGTAGAACATGTTATGAGGAAATATCATTTTCGTTATCCTTCACCTGATATTACGTAACGGGGATCGGGAGTTATGATTAAGAAGAGTTGATTGGTTTCTTATTGAGCTTCTTGGGCTCATGAGTCCCTGGAATGTGCCATGAGTCATTTCCATAAGAAATACATGTAAATCAAATTTTTAATGCCTGCAGACGTAATTGTATTTGCACATTAAAATTAGTGGAAATGGTCACATTTAGTTAAGCCATATATCATTCGAAAGGAAAAGAATTGCACCTTCTTAATGCTGCAGATCCATTTCGTTTTATACCTGATTTACACTGAATTTAGAAATAAACATCCAAAAAAGGTTCAAGTTTAGCGTGTTTCGCTTACCTTTCCCTTGACGACCGTCAATATTGTTTATGTCGTTTGAAATATTTTCCCATCACACTAAGATATAAATAGCATGTTCCAAGGAGATGTATTACTGCCACGAATCCCTATTATTCCGACAGATGTGCCAAATGAATACATACGGGTTCAATTTCTAATTAGATTGGCAATCGCAATGACAATAAATAAGACCAAAGTATCTCTGTTCGTGGCTTAAATATGGGAAAACCGTGTTTTTTACAACGAAACAATTTTACGTGACATCTTTTATCGTGTGAGTAAACCATCCAGTTTTGTTTCTGTTGGCTGAAGATGGCCTTAATATAAATACCGTACTAAAAGACAAAAATATGGGGTAGGTGCGGTTAATATGCTAGGAGAAAATTACACTTATCGATATAATTTCATATCGACATATCTTGAAAAGGGGATGTACTTCTGCAAAATATTTTATATGTATGAATCGTAAGTTACCTTCTAGCATACCGTTAAAAGTCTTATCCCAGCAACTATAGTAAAAGGTCTGCAAAAGGAATCTCTACAGTACACACTTTTATCGAACACAACGTCAACTATAACGACTGCATTAGTTTATTGAAACTTTTATCTTTTTTTGTACCTTTCTTTATCTACCGGTAAGAGTTTAAGTCCCTTTCATAATTAAATAAAAAAATATGTAAGCGACAAATCGAATTCCAGCATTTTAGATTCGACTTTTCTTGTTGGAAAACGGGTAGAGCGGGATGTTCATCATTGTTAAATGTGACCTCTATGGTAAGGATCATGTCCTTATATTTTTATTAATCTCGCAAAAGAGGAAACTTGTATAAAACGATATCGATATATCCCCATTCACTTAACATTGAAAATATATTTCGCCATAAAGTTAAAACTATGGTTTTCCACGGAGACCAAAAGATAACAGAAATCTTATATCACCAATCACGTACTATCCTAAAAATTTCAGACATCTACATTCAATAACAAAGGAGAAAATGAGGCATATCGATATTATTTCATTTCGATATATCTTCATTATGAATCATTACTCATCGAAATATGTTACATGTACGTATAGTACGTTGCTGTCTAAGCAAATAAATAAAAATTTTATCCCCATAACTATGTAAACAAGTCTGAAAAAGACATGTATCGAATGCACCCTTGGATCGATTATAACTTCGCTTCTAAATATTCGATCCGCCTGATTTAACTTTTCCCAGATTGAGCACGTCAACTTTGGTATTGCATTTGAATTACGATTTCATATCTTGAATAACAAAATAGTTATTAGCGAAGAAAGCGTATCCAAGGAGATTGGTATCTATATAACTCACACATTAATCTATCGAGAGAATTGGTTATCATTGCAAAAGTTGTCCTTTTTGATATTAGTATTACCCTGAAAATTTCGTTTGTCTAACTTGAACGGTTGCCAAGTTATTCAAGATCGTGTGCTTGTGAGGATATTTGTATAAAACGATTTCGATATATCCCCATTTACTTTACATTGAAAATATATTTCGGCATAAAGTTGAAACTATGGTTGCCATGGAGACCAAAATATAACAGAAATCTTATATCACCAATCACGTACTATCCTAAAAATTTCGGACATCTACGGTCAATAACAAAGGAGAAATTTAGACCTATCGATATAATTTCATTTCGATATATCTTCATTATGAATCATGACTCATCGAAATATTTCACATGTGAGTATAGAACGTGGCTGTCCAAGCAAATTATTAAAACTTTTTTCCCCGTAACTATGTAAACAAGTCTGAAAAAGACATATATCGAATGGACCCTTGGATCGATTATAACTTCGCTTCTAGTTATTCGATCCGCTTGATTTAACTTTTGGCAGATTAATCACGTCAACTTTAGTATTAAATTTGAATTTCGTATTCATACTTCGAATAACGAGAAAGTTATTAGCGAATAAAGCGTATCCAAGGAGATTGGTATCGATATAACTCTCACATGAATCGTTCGAGTGGAATGGTTATCATGTCAAAAGTTGCCCTTTTTGATAATAGTATAACCCTAAAAATTTTATTCCTCTAACTTGAACGGTTGCCAAGTTATTCAAGATCGTGTGCTTCACAAAAAAATGGCGACAATGATTTTCTCACGTGCAGGATATTTTTCGGAATTTTATTATGAATTAACCAAGAGGGTTATCGGAAAAACAGGGTAGGGCGTGAGGGTACGGAGTACCCTCTAAGGGTTTTCACGGAGATTCCAAATTTTCATATGCCGAAGTCTCAAAGCCGAAATCCGAAATTTAATATTCGTCTCCTCGACAATGGAAAATCGAAAATCGTTTATTGCTCGGAATTCTTTCGACTTGTGAATATTTCAAGATAGCCAAAAAATCAAACAAAAAATCTAGTATCTTGCGTTTCAAGGAATTTGTCCTACGATTATTGCAAGTTGGTCAAAAAAAATTCCAAAGTTAGTCCCGTAAGAAAAGCATTGGAAATTTTTAAAAAAATGATAAAAAATAGTAAATATAAATACACCGTTATGACAACCATACCAAAAAATCAATCAAAAAATTTAGTTTACGTCCATTGAATATCATGTTCCTACAACGTTTCAAAATATGAAATAAAAGCGAAAAAGTTTTAGTCCCATAAGGCTCCCATGTTAATTCAAGTCGATATATCTCGAAAACTAATCGACTTTTTCGAGTTTTCAGATTTTTCCTCCCGATGAATTTTTTTTTACTTTTACGTCCAATAAGTCAAATGTCCACACCTATCACAGTTTTGGCTGTGAATTTGTATCCATGAGTAGATCAGTCAGTTACACATCCGGCTGTATATATAAGAGACTCGCTGTAGCTCGCTAGGGGGCTCCGCCCCCTTAGAACCCCCGGATCCGGCTTCGCCGTCTACTTTTTTGTGTCTAGAGAATTTTTTATTCCAATCATCTGACCGCAAATGGTGAGCCAAAACGAACCCTCGGCTACGCCACGATCGTCTTCGGCGTCGCAATCTTCGTAATGGCCTCGTTATGCGTCGAAGCTCTGTGCACTAAGTCCTAAACATCCATTTTCCGTCCAGGGAAAATGGTAGCACCCGTTGTAGCCACCTTCGTAAGGACTCGTTCGCCGAAAGTACTATATATGTTTTGTGAATCTTTTATAAATCGAAATTATGTGATTTTTGGCATTGTTTAACATTTATCTCTTTAACAGGAGGGGATGAAAACAATCTGCTGCCTGAAATCAGTTGATGATATTGACAGTATATATAGTAATCATTTTCATTATTCAACCCACGAAACTACGTCAAGGGCAATGAAACGTATTATATTTTTCCATAAAATGTATTCACAGACGGATTTTCTGCTGGCTTCGCAGAAACACCCATTGGAAGCTCCGTTCCCAAAATTACCGGGTTCCGGAAGGGGGGGAGGGGAGGAAAACGAACCCTATTCTACGCTACGGTCTGCTTCGCCGGCATATTCTTCGGAACGGCTTTGTCGTTCCTCGAAGCTTTGTGCACAAAGTCCTCGGGGCCGTCTTCGCCGTCTGGTGAGGAAGGATAGCGCACATAGCACCCACCTTCTCCAGCACACTCCTTGGAACGGATCGCCGTTCCTTGTATCTTGTCCATATAGTTTTAGGTACCGGATCCGCCGGCCATTGGGTAGGGTTAGCACCCGCCACGTCCGTCGTCGCCAGCGAACTCCTAGTAACGGCTTCGCCGTTTCCTGATCCTCCGCTCCCAAATCCCCGCTGATCAGAGCGGAAGGGGGAGGGGCGCGGCTAAGTTGACCTATTCCGAACTGTAATGCATACTTTCATGTAACTGCAAGCTTTGTAAGAGATCGGTCGTACGATAGGCGTCAATTTTTAATATAGAATCCCCTTGTTCGGCTTCGCCGTCTTAGTTGGTGGTTGTCCGAAGAATTTCTATTCGAATAATATGACCAAAAATTGAGAGGCACCGTCTTCGCCGGCCAGAGGGTAGGGAAGCGGACCCTTGGCTGCTTCACCACAGGCATCGTCGGCAAAGTCTTCGGAACGTTATCGCTCATTCTCCTACCGCTGTCCACAAAGTCCTCGGGGGATATAGGGCTCGAACCTGAAGAACCCACTTCGCGGCCAGCTTGGTCGGCCGCCTCCCCGAACGGCTTCACCGTTCCCTGCCACGGTCAGTCGGAGGGAAGAGTCGTTAACCGCGGCTGCGCTTCGTAAGGAATCCCCCAAAGCTGCGCTGCCTAGACCTCTAGACGGCTTCGGCATTCCTCATTGTGGGCACCACGCCGCCCGGAGATTAAAGCAGTCTAACCGGGGCTGCCGCGCTCATTCCCCTGGACGGGTTCGCAGTTCCTCGCTTAGTGGGGGCTTCGCCACACCCGGGGGTTGAGCGTGCCCCCCCGGGTGTACCCCGATTAGTCATCGTAACTGTTTCGCCGTTATTCGTTAAGAAGCGGCTTCGCCTCCCAGGGGGGGTAGGCCCCCACCGATGCGCCACTTCTTCTTCCGGATGCCTTCGCAGTTTCTAGTAAAGGGTGGCTTCGCCGCCCGGGGGTTACTGACGCCCCCTGCGCCCACCTCAGTTAGTCCTCGTAACGGCCGTCGCCGTCTAATTTTGTGGGTGTTTGAAGAATTTTCATACGAGTAATGTGACCGAAAAGTGCTTGTGCAGAGGGGAGGGAAGCGGACCCTTGGTTGTGCCACGACCGCCATCGACGGTGAACTCCTCGGAACGCCGTTCCTCGTACGTCTATCCACTAAGTCCCAGGGACCAATTTTACCGGCCAGGGGAAAGTAAAGCGCCCGCCGCAGCCAGCTTCGCCAGCACACTCCGAAATGACGTATAGTAGTACGCGGTACAAAATGCGTGAAATGAAATATTTCGTGAATTATAATAATGTCTGGATAGTATTATACTGCGTTACGTTAAATTGTAAGTTATCCAAACAATGATCATAGTGTACATACACGGAATTGCCGTTCTTGGAACGTAAAGTATGGCTTAAGTGTTTGTATTTAAAATGCGGGTTTAACGCAAGATTCCAAATACAAATATACGTAAGTAGAAGGTGATAAGAGTTATTCATTTAATGAAAGCTGTACAGTGATTCCGAAAATGTTGGTGTTCTTTTACCTCAAAAATGCGACTAAACATGACAATATTGAGAAATACTGCATTTTCTCCCGTTATGTGTACGATTCGAAAGCTTTTCGAAATGACTTACGAAAAAACGAGTAAAGTAAATTGAAGAGAGCCTGAAAACATTCATTAACTTTCCTAGTAAACTGTAACCTCCCGTATAGTATCCCAAGGTCGGGAGTATGAAATTAATAGCATGCGTATTTTCGGAAAATAGTAAAATTCAAAGATAGTTTAATTCTTTTCACTGGAACAAAGGTTGACGGAAAGAAATTGTTATTCATGTTAAGTGGAGAACATTTTAGGAATGCATAAGGTATTACTTTACTTCGTCTTACTGTCACATATACGAGGAAAGGAGCACAAAGTATTGTAAAAAGTACAAATTCTGCGTTTGAATGATGCTATGTAAATTAATTTTCTGTCGAAATAATAATAACGCTGCTGCGTGCATCTGCATAAGGCATAATTTTATAGGCCGTAATAACTTCAATTCCATTTCCATGACAGATTAACTTCCACAGATGTATTTGATTATGCAGCCTACTATTTGGCTATAGGAACGCGGAATAAAGTGAAACAGAAATATCACCAGACCTGTAAGTCTAATGTTTTCTAACATCTTTAAAATTAGCAATTCTAAAACTTTTTCTTCTACGTTATGCGAGACATGGCAATAGGAACGCGACTTATCGAGACAAAAAAACTATCACCAGGCATGTAAGTTATTTTCATTAACATTATAAATAAAAATAGGTATTCTAAAATATGTTTTTATTTCTTACGGGATGCATGGCTTCACGAACGCAAATCAGCGTTAGACTTTAGTAACAACCAGTTGCGCAAGGTATTTTCACTATTATTATCCATAAAAATTTAAATTCCAAAACATGTTCATTACTGTTACGCGAGAGAGGGCAACATTAAGGAAAATCAGCGTTAGATGACACCCATAACCACTAACTAAAGATTTTTCACAAACATTTTCCGCATAAATTTACATTCAAAACAACATTCATCACTGCTACGCGAGAGATTGTGCCAGGAAGGTAAAGCAAAGTACATGGGTGCGACAACCAGGAGGGTTATTTTTCTACAATATTAACAATAATAATTTTAATTCAAACCATTTTCATCGCCGCAGCGCGAAATATTGTGGTCGAAATTGGTCGCTTAGGCTTTCTGTTATGTAATAATGCGTGAAATAAATAGGCAGTTATTCTGGTTGAAACAAAAGAGTGCATATTGCATTGAAATCAGTGTGTTATTTACCTACTTGAGTTGAATTAAGTTATTTAAACTCACCTCGAAAAGTTACATCGCTACATCAAAGTCGCTTTCACTTCCACTCCATGGTTGAAATCGATCGCTTGCCTGAGCGTAGAGGTACCGTCAACAAAGAACACCATACGTTTCCTGTGGCTCCATTGATAATCGGTTCAGTCTCCGGGATTCCTGTACCCCAAACACTCTTCCCTAACTCCTACGCATGAGTGCACGGAGAGTACCTTTCACCACCACTTACGCTTTCCATATTGGTCATTTTGCATTGTTGCTATGAAGTAAGGCGTTGCATAAATAAATAAATAAAAATAAATAAACAGTTATTCGGGACGGAACAACAATAGAGTGCAAATTGCATTGAATTCAGTGTGTTATTCAACTCTTTTATTTTAATTGAGTTATTAAAACTCCCCTAAGATCCCTTAAGTATATATTTTGAGAATGTATTGAAAACAGTACATGCTTGCATTCGTATCTTTCCTTGTTTACTATAGCTGTCGATCTGATCTTTCATCTGCCGAGATTCGCCATATACATTAACCGCATGATTGCTGGCAGGGGCGCAGCTACGAAATAAGGCTAGGAGGGGTTTCAGGCACAACTAATACTGGGGGGTTTGGAGGTATATTGCATTACCACCAGGGTAAGCGGGAGGTGCGGAGGCCTTCCGCCGGAAAAAAATTAAGGTAAAAGGCTCAAAGTGGTGATTTTTACGGCTTTGTGAGGGATATTTGTATTAATTCTAGCACTATTCCGAAAGTTATATTAACCCAAGTAAGTAAAATATATTTAACTTATTTAGAGCCTTGAACCTATCCCACATAACCTCTCCCCCTCGCTGCGCCACTGGCATTCATAGCAGTACATATTTGCATTCATATCTTTCCCTGTACAGTATAGCTTTTGATCTTATCTTTCTTTTGCCTAGATTCGCCAAAATGGAACCCAGTAAAGAAGAGTTCACTGGTTTCTCATTGACCTTCTTGGGCCTATGAGGCCCTGGAAAGGGTCCGGAGTCGTTTCCATAAGAAATGCAGATAAAGCTACTTTTTAATACCTGCAGACGTTTTTACTTTTGTATATTTCGAAACGAGATTCGGCGAAGCCGCGGCGCAACCGCGGGTAGCGACTCTCCCCTACGACCGACCTCGTCAAGTCAAATCTATTAGTAATGGTTGAGGGGCGGCTTCGCCTCCTCGGTGGTTAGACGGGTCTACTCCTCCGACAGGGGCTCCAGAGGAATGTAGGGGTTTTAATGTGTGTTATACGTGCGGATAACAAAAATCCACATTAATTCTGTTGCGATGATTGGAAAGGGTAGGGCAATGTGGCGTAGTGACGGCGACAAGTACCCATCAAAGAAAAACCTATTTGGAAATTTTAATTTTTAAGGGGAGGTTTCAACAAAATACCGGGGGTTTCATATTTGTGGTCAACCAGTGGTAATAAATCGATCTCATAAATTCCGTGCCGATAGTCGTAGGGATCCGGAAGAGTGGCGGAATTCTTGAGATAAATACCCAAATGGGCGACCTTTACTAAAATTATTTTTTGGGAAGTTTAACGGGGTTGTCGGGGCTTTTAATAACTCGTTGGTTTAGGGAACACTGATGAATGGTGAGGAAAACTACCCGTAAAGGCGACCTTAAAAAATTAAAATTTCCTGGGGGGTTCCAGGAGGTCATCGAGGGTTTTCAGGTTTTTTTCCCGTATGGTTTACGGTGGCCCTTTATTGGCAAATATTCCATATCTAGAGCTGTGACGGGACGGGCAGTGCGGCGTAATGTCGGCCAGAAAGTCCCAAAAAGGAGAGTTAATGTCACATTTTACATTTTTGAGAGTTTCAGGGGGATACCTGGGGTTTATATGGGTGTACTGCTTGCGGTCACCAGTATTTCACGTGACCTCCGTAGGGATGATTCGTGGGGGTAGGGATCAGCGGTGAAATTGTGACGAAAAGTACCCAAAAAGTAGACTTCAAAATGAAAAATTCAACTTTTTTCGGGGTGTATTGGGGAAACGGGGTCACCAATCGTCCACATAATTTCCGTGACATGGTAGGGGTTGGAAAATTGGGGTAATTGTAACGAAAAGTACCCGAAAAGGAGACATATATGCATGATTTAATTTTTGTTGGTGTTTCCGGGGTTCGAAGATATACGGTCACATTTATTTACAATCATATGTAAGAGAGGATGCCCATATGGCATTCATATTTTGAGAGTAATACAGTAAAAAGTAAGACATTCCCGGGAAACAAATGAGTAGTGTCCACCATTTTTATTTTTTCGCGGATATATCGATTGAAATATTTCTGAAACGATTGCCTTTCCTAAAATCATATGCATAGTTGTATACTATTGAAGAGTTTTAACTATATAGCCAGGAATAAGTTCAGGAAATCTTGCGTTAATCCTTTGTAAATCGTAATTAAACTCCCCGCGAAGAGTTATATCGTTGATACAAAGTCACTTTCACTCCCGCTCGATGGTAAAAATCGAACGCTTGGTCAGGAATAGTTTCACGAAATGTTGTGCTAATCCTTTGTAAATCGTAATTTTCTGAGTATCGGAATATTTTAATTTTTTCTGAGTAATCAACGACGTTGAAAGAAACTGTTAACTTCATTTCGTAGAACATGTTATGAGGAAATATCATTTTCGTTATCCTTCACCTGATATTACGTAACGGGGATCGGGAGTTATGATTAAGAAGAGTTGATTGGTTTCTTATTGAGCTTCTTGGGCTCATGAGTCCCTGGAATGTGCCATGAGTCATTTCCATAAGAAATACATGTAATTAAATTTTTAATGCCTGCAGACGTTTTTGTG
This sequence comes from Ischnura elegans, assembly GCF_921293095.1. NCBI lineage: Eukaryota > Metazoa > Arthropoda > Insecta > Odonata > Coenagrionidae > Ischnura > Ischnura elegans. The sequence continues at coordinate 2,769,178 of NW_025791660.1, forward strand.
TTTGCACATTAAAATTAGTGGAAATGGTCACATTAAGTTAAGCCACATATCATTTGAAAGGAAAAGAATTGCACTTTCTTAATGCTGCAGATCCACTTCATTTTATACCTGATTTACACTGAATTTAGAAGTAAACATCCAAAAAAGGTTCAAGTTTAGCGTGTTTCGCTTACTGTCCCCTTGACGACCGTCAATATTGTTTATGCCGTTTGAAATATCTTTCTATCACACAAAATTATAAATGGCATGTCCCAAGGAAATATATTACTACCACGAATCCCTATTATTCCGACCAATTGAATTGAATTGAATACATACGGGTTCAATTTCTAATTAGATTGGCAATCGCAATGACAATAAATAAGACCAAAGTATGTCTGTTTGTGGCTTAGATATTGGAAAACTTTGTTTTTCACATAGACACATTTTACGTGGCATGTTTTATCGCGTGCGGTATAACATCCAGTTAATTTGTGTTGCCTAGAGATTGAATTACTATAAATATCGTACATTTCATCGCGGTAATAGACAAAAATTTCGGTCAGGTACGGTTTATATGGTAGGAGAAAATGTCACCGACTGATATAACTTCATATCGATACATCTTGATAACAGGATGTAGTTCTGCTAAATACTTAATTTGTATGAATACTACCTTGCCTTCAATCATACCATTAAAAGCCTTATCGCAGCAAATACAGTAACAGGTCTGCAAAAGCGATGCATAAAACGCACAATTTTTTCGATTATAACTTCAACTGTAACTGCTGCATTACTTTTCTTTAACTTTTATCTCGTTTTGTACCTTATTTTTATCTACCAACTAGAGTTTCAGTCCCTAACCTAAATAAATAAAACAGATATAAGGGAGAAATACCTGCTGTGTATCTATTAATCTTATTCATAGCCCTGATTATTATTTAAAATAATTCGAAACGTTGGCTATAACTTGGTGACATAAATAGGCTGTTATTCTGGTCGGAACGACAATAGAGTGCACATTTCATTTAAATGAGTGTGTTATTTAACTACTTTATTTGAATTAAGTTAATTAAACTCCCCGCGAAGAGTTATATCGTTGATACAAAGTCACTTTCACTCCCGCTCGATGGTAAAAATCGAACGCTTGGTCAGGAATAGTTTCACGAAATGTTGTGTTAATCCTTTGTAAATCGTAATTTTCTGAGTATCGGAATATTTTAATTTTTTCTGAGTAATCAACGACGCTGTAAGAAACGGTTAACTTCATTTCGTAGAACATGTTATGAGGAAATATCATTTTCGTTATCCTTCACCTGATATTACGTAACGGGGATCGGAAGTTATGATTAAGAAGAGTTGATTGGTTTCTTATTGAGCTTCTTGGGCTCATGAGTCCCTGGAATGTGCCATGAGTCATTTCCATAAGAAATACATGTAAATCAAATTTTTAATGCCTGCAGACGTATTTGTATTTGCACATTAAAATTAGTGGAAATGGTCACATTAAGTTAAGCCATATATCATTGGAAAGGAAAAGAATTGCACCTTCTTAATGCTGCAGATCCATTTCGTTTTATACCTGATTTACACTGAATTTAGAAATAAACATCCAAAAAAGGTTCAAGTTTAGCGTGTTTCGCTTACTGTCCCCTTGACGACCGTCAATATTGTTTATGCCGTTTGAAATATTTTCCCATCACACTAAGATATAAATAGCATGTTCCAAGGAGATGTTTTACTGCCACGAATCCCTATTATTCCGACAGATGTGCCAAATGAATACATACGGGTTCAATTTCTAATTAGATTGGCAATCGCAATGACAATAAATAAGACCAAAGTATCTATGTTCGTGGCTTAAATATGGGAAAACCGTGTTTTTTACAACGAAACAATTTTACGTGGCATGTTTTATCGCGTGAGTAAACCATCCAGTTTTGTTTCTGTTGGCTGAAGATGGCCTTAATATAAATACTGTACTAAAAGACAAAAATATGGGGTAGGTACGGTTAATATGCTAGGAGAAAATGACACTTATCGATATAATTTCATATCGACATATCTTGAAAAGGGGATGTACTTCTGCAAAATATTTTATACCTAAATATGAATCGTAAGTTACCTTCTAGCATACCGTTAAAAGTCTTATCCCAGCAACTATAGTAAAAGGTCTGCAAAAGGAATCTCTACAGTACACAATTTTATCGAACATAACGTCAACTATAACGACTGCATTAGTTTATTGAAACTTTTATCTTGTTTTGTACCTTTCTTTATCTACCGGTAAGAGTTTAAGTCCCTTTCATAATTAAATAAAAAAATATGTAAGCGACAAATCGAATTCCAGCATTTTAGATTCGATTTTTCTTGTTGGAAAACGGGTAGAGCGGGATGTTCATCATTGCTAAATGTGACCTCTATGGTAAGGATCATGTCCTTATATTTTTATTAATCTCGCAAAAGAGGAAACTTGTATAAAACGATATCGATATATCCCCATTTACTTAACATTGAAAATATATTTCGCCATAAAGTTAAAACTATGGTTTTCCACGGAGACCAAAAGATAACAGAAATCTTATATCACCAATCACGTACTATCCTAAAAATTTCAGACATCTACATTCAATAAGAAAGGAGAAAATGAGGCATATCGATATTATTTCATTTCGATATATCTTCATTATGAATCATTACTCATCAAAATATGTTACATGTACGTATAGTACGTTGCTGTCTAAGCAAATAATTAAAAATATTATCCCCGTTACTATGTAAACAAGTCTGAAAAAGACATGTATCGAATGCACCCTTGGATCGATTATAACTTCGCTTCTAATTATTCGATCCGCCTGATTTAACTTTTGCCAGATTGAGCACGTCAACTTTGGTATTGCATTTGAATTACGATTTCATATCTTGAATAACAAAATAGTTATTAGCGAAGAAAGCGTATCCAAGGAGATTGGTATCGATATAACTCACACATTAATTTATCGAGAGAATTGGTTATCATTGCAAAAGTTGTCCTTTTTGATAATAGTATTACCCTGAAAATTTCATTCATCTAACTTGAACGGTTGCCAAGTTATTCAAGATCGTGTGCTTGTGAGGAAACTTGTATAAAACGATTTAGATATATCCCCATTTACTTTACATTGAAAATATATTTCGGCATAAAGTTGAAACTATGGTTGCCATGGAGACCAAAATATAACAGAAATCTTATATCACCAATCACGTACTATCCTAAAAATGTCGGACATCTACGGTCAATAACAAAGGAGAAAATTAGACCTATCGAAATTATTTCATTTCGATATATCTTCCAAAGGAATCATTTCTCAACAAAATATTTTACATGTACGTATAGTACGTGGCTGTCTTAGAATATAATTATAATTTTTATTCCCGTAACTATGTAAACAAGTCTGAAAAAGACATGTATCGAATGCACCCTTGGATCGATTATAACTTCGCTTTTAATTATTCGATCCGCCTGATTTAACTTTTGCCAGATTGAGCACGTCAACTTTAGTTTTACATTTGAATTTCGTATTCATACTTTGAATAACGAGAAAGTTATTAGCGAATAAAGCGTATCCAAGGAGATTGGTATCGATATAACTCTCACATGAATCGATCGAGTGGAATGGTTATCATTTCAAAAGTTGTCTTTTTTGATAATAGTATTACCCTGAAAATTTCATTCCTCTAACTTGAACGGTTGCCAAGTTATTCAAGATCGTGTGCTTCACAAAAAAATGGCGACAATGATTTTCTCACGTGCAGGATATTTTTCGGAATTTTATTGTGAATTAACCAAGAGGGTTATCGGAAAAACAGGGTAGGGCGTGAGGGTACGGAGTACCCTCTAAGGGTTTTCACGGAGATTCCAAATTTTCATATGCCGAAGTCTCAAAGCCGAAATCCGAAATTTAATATTCGTCTCCTCGACAATGGAAAATCGAAAATCGTTTATTCCTCGGAATTCTTTCGACTTGTGAATATTCCAAGATAGCCGAAAAATCAAGCAAAAAATCTAGTATCTTGCGTTTCAAGGAATTTGTCCTACGATTATTGCAAGTTGGTCAAAAAAAATTCCAAAGTTAGTCCCGTAAGAAAAGCATTGGAAATTTTAAAAAAAATGATAAAAAATAGTAAATATAAATACACCGTTATGACAACCATACCAAAAAATCAATCAAAAAATCTAGTTTACGTCCATTGAATATCATGTTCCTACGACGTTTCAAAATACGAAATAAAAGCGAAAAAGTTTTAGTCCCATAAGGCTCCCATGTTAATTCAAGTCGATATATCTCGAAAACTAATCGACTTTTTCGAGTTTTCAGATTTTTCCTCCGGATGAATTTTTTTTTACTTTTACGTCCAATAAGCCAAATGTCCACATCTATCACAGTTTTGGCTGTGAATTTGTATCCATCAGTCAGTGAGTATGTCACACATCCCGCTGTATATATACGGGACTCGCTGTAGCTCGCTAGGGGGCTCCGCCCCCTTAGAACCCCCGGATCCGGCTTCGCCGTCTATTTTTGTGTTTCTAGAGAATATTTTTATATCAATCATCTGACCGCAAATGGTGAGCCAAAACGAGCCCTCGTCTACGCCACGATCGTCTTCGGCGTTGCAATCTTCGTAATGGCTTCGTTATGCGTCGAAGCTCTGTGCACTATGTCCTAAACATCCATTTTCCGTCCAGGGAAAATGGTAGCACCCGTTGTAGCCACCTTCGAAAGGACTCGTTCGCCGAAAGTACTATATATGTTTTGTGAATCTTTTATAAATCGAAATTATGTGATTTTTGGCATTGTTTAACATTTATCTCTTTAACAGGAGGGGATGAAAACAATCTGCTGCCAGAAATCAGTTGATGATATTGACAGTATATATAGTAATCATTTTCATTATTCAACCCACGAAACTACGTCAAGGGCAATGAAACGTATTATATTTTTCCATAAAATGTATTCACAGACGGATTTTCTGCTGGCTTCGCAGAAACACCCATTGGAAGCTCCGTTCCCAAAATTACCGGGTTCGGGAAGGGGGGGAGGGGAGGAAAACGAACCCTATTCTACGCTACGGTCTGCTTCGCCGGCATATTCTTCGGAACGGCTTTGTCGTTCCTCGAAGCTTTGTGCACAAAGTCCTCGGGGCCGTCTTCGCCGTCTGGTGAGGAAGGATAGCGCACATAGCACCCACCTTCTGCAGCACACTCCTTGGAACGGATCGCCGTTCCTTGTATCTTGTCCATATAGTTTTAGGTACCGGATCCGCCGGCCATTGGGTAGGGTTAGCACCCGCCACGTCCGTCGTCGCCAGCGAACTCCTAGTAACGGCTTCGCCATTTCCTGATCCTCCGCTCCCAAATCCCCGCTGATCAGAGCGGAAGGGGGAGGGGCGCGGCTAAGTTGACCTATTCCGAACTGTAATGCATACTTTCATGTAACTGCAAGCTTTGTAAGAGATCGGTCGTACGATAGGCGTCAATTTTTAATATAGAATCCCCTTGTTCGGCTTTGCCGTCTTAGTTGGTGGTTGTCCGAAGAATTTCTATTCGAATAATATGACCAAAAATTGAGAGGCACCGTCTTCGCCGGCCAGGGGGTAGGGAAGCGGACCCTTGGCTGCTTCACCACAGGCATCGTCGGCAAAGTCTTCGGAACGTTATCGCTCATTCTCCTACCGCTGTCCACAAAGTCCTCGGGGGATATAGGGCTCGAACCTGAAGAACCCACTTCGCGGCCAGCTTGGTCGGCCGCCTCCCCGAACGGCTTCACCGTTCCCTGCCACGGTCAGTCGGAGGGAAGAGTCGTTAACCGCGGCTGCGCTTCGTAAGGAATCCCCCAAAGCTGCGCTGCCTAGACCTCTAGACGGCTTCGGCATTCCTCATTGTGGGCACCACGCCGCCCGGAGATTAAAGCAGTCTAACCGGGGCTGCCGCGCTCATTCCCCTGGACGGGTTCGCAGTTCCTCGCTTAGTGGGGGCTTCGCCACACCCGGGGGTTGAGCGTGCCCCCCCGGGTGTACCCCGATTAGTCATCGTAACTGTTTCGCCGTTATTCGTTAAGAAGCGGCTTCGCCTCCCAGGGGGGGTAGGCCCCCACCGGTGCGCCACTTCTTCTTCCGGATGCCTTCGCAGTTTCTAGTAAAGGGTGGCTTCGCCGCCCGGGGGTTACTGACGCCCCCCGCGCCCACCTCAGTTAGTCCTCGTAACGGCCGTCGCCGTCTAATTTTGTGGGTGTTTGAAGAATTTTCATACGAGTAATGTGACCGAAAAGTGCTTGTGCAGAGGGGAGGGAAGCGGACCCTTGGTTGTGCCACGACCGCCATCGACGGTGAACTCCTCGGAACGCCGTTCCTCGTACGTCTATCCACTAAGTCCCAGGGACCAATTTTACCGGCCAGGGGAAAGTAAAGCGCCCGCCGCAGCCAGCTTCGCCAGCACACTCCGAAATGACGTATAGTAGTACGCGGTACAAAATGCGTGAAATGAAATATTTCGTGAATTATAATAATGTCTGGATAGTATTATACTGCGTTACGTTAAATTGTAAGTTATCCAAACAATGATCATAGTGTACATACACGGAATTGCCGTTCTTGGAACGTAAAGTATGGCTTAAGTGTTTGTATTTAAAATGCGGGTTTAACGCAAGATTCCAAATACAAATATACGTAAATAGAAGGTGATAAGAGTTATTCATTTAATGAAAGCTGTACAGTGATTCCGAAAATGTTGGTGTTCTTTTACCTCAAAAATGCGACTAAACATGACAATATTGAGAAATACTGCATTTTCTCCCGTTATGTGTACGATTCGAAAGCATTTCGAAATGACTTACTTAAAAAACGAGTAAAGTAAATTGAAGAGAGCCTGAAAACATTCATTAACTTTCCTAGTAAACTGTAACCTCCCGTATAGTATCCCAAGGTCGGGAGTATGAAATTAATAGCATGCGTATTTTCGGAAAATAGTAAAATTCAAAGATGGTTTAATTCTTTTCACTGGAACAAAGGTTGACGGAAAGAAATTGTTATTCATGTTAAGTGGAGAACATTTTAGGAATGCATAAGGTATTACTTTACTTCGTCTTACTGTCACAAATACGAGGAAAGGAGCACAAAGTATTGTAAAAAGTACAAATTCTGCGTTTGAATGATGCTATGTAAATTAATTTTCTGTCGAAATAATAATAACGCTGCTGCGTGCATCTGCATAAGGCATAATTTTATAGGCCGTAATAACTTCAATTCCATTTCCATGACAGATAAACTTCCACAGATGTATTTGATTATGCAGCCTACTATTTGGCTATAGGAACGCGGAATAAAGTGAAACAGAAATATCACCAGACCTGTAAGTCTAATGTTTTCTAACATCTTTAAAATTAGCAATTCTAAAACTTTTTCTTCTACGTTATGCGAGACATGGCAATAGGAACGCGACTTATCGAGACAAAAAAACTATCACCAGGCATGTAAGTTATTTTCATTAACATTATAAATAAAAATAGGTATTCTAAAATATGTTTTTATTTCTTACGGGATGCATGGCTTCACGAACGCAAATCAGCGTTAGACTTTAGTAACAACCAGTTGCGCAAGGTATTTTCACTATTATTATCCATAAAAATTTAAATTCCAAAACATGTTCATTACTGTTACGCGAGAGAGGGCAACATTAAGGAAAATCAGCGTTAGATGACACCCATAACCACTAACTAAAGATTTTTCACAAACATTTTCCGCATAAATTTACATTCAAAACAACATTCATCACTGCTACGCGAGAGATTGTGCCAGGAAGGTAAAGCAAAGTACATGGGTGCGACAACCAGGAGGGTTATTTTTCTACAATATTAACAATAATAATTTTAATTCAAACCATTTTCATCGCCGCAGCGCGAAATATTGTGGTCGAAATTGGTCGCTTAGGCTTTCTGTTATGTAATAATGCGTGAAATAAATAGGCAGTTATTCTGGTTGAAACAAAAGAGTGCATATTGCATTGAAATCAGTGTGTTATTTACCTACTTTAGTTGAATTAAGTTATTTAAACTCACCTCGAAAAGTTACATCGCTACATCAAAGTCGCTTTCACTTCCACTCCATGGTTGAAATCGATCGCTTGCCTGAGCGTAGAGGTACCGTCAACAAAGAACACCATACGTTTCCTGTGGCTCCATTGATAATCGGTTCATTTTCCGGGATTCCTGTACCCCAAACACTCTTCCCTAACTCCTACGCATGAGTGCACGGAGAGTACCTTTCACCACCGCTTACGCTTTCCAGATTGGTCATTTTGCATTGTTGCTATGAAGTAAGGCGTTGCATAAATAAATAAATAAATAAAAATAAATAAACAGTTATTCGGGACGGAACAACAATAGAGTGCAAATTGCATTGAATTCAGTGTGTTATTCAACTCTTTTATTTTAATTGAGTTATTAAAACTCCCCTAAGATCCCTTAAGTATATATTTTGAGAATTTATTGAAAACAGTACATGCTTGCATTCGTATCTTTCCTTGTTTACTATAGCTGTCGATCTGATCTTTCATCTGCCGAGATTCGCCATATACATTAACCGCATGATTGCTGGCAGGGGCGCAGCTACGAAATAAGGCTAGGAGGGGTTTCAGGCACAACTAATACTGGGGGGTTTGGAGGTATATTAAATTACCACCAGGGTAAGCGGGAGGTGCGGAGGCCTTCCGCCGGAAAAAAATTAAGGTAAAAGGCTCAAAATGGTGATTTTTACGGCTTTGTGAGGCATATTTTTATTAATTCTAGCACTATTCCGAAAGTTATATTAACCCAAGTAAGTAAAATATATTTAACTTATTTAGAGCCTTGAACCTATCCCACATAACCTCTCCCCCTCGCTGCGCCACTGGCATTCATAGCAGTACATATTTGCATTCATATCTTTCCCTGTACAGTATAGCTTTTGATCTTATCTTTCTTTTGCCTAGATTCGCCAAAATGGAACCCAGTAAAGAAGAGTTCACTGGTTTCTCATTGACCTTCTTGGGCCTATGAGGCCCTGGAAAGGGTCCGGAGTCGTTTCCATAAGAAATGCAGATAAAGCTACTTTTTAATACCTGCAGACGTTTTTACTTTTGTATATTTCGAAACGAGATTCGGCGAAGCCGCGGCGCAACCGCGGGTAGCGACTCTCCCCTACGACCGACCTCGTCAAGTCAAATCTATTAGTAATGGTTGAGGGGCGGCTTCGCCTCCTCGGTGGTTAGACGGGTCTACTCCTCCGACAGGGGCTCAAGAGGAATGTAGGGGTTTTAATGTGTGTTATACGTGCGGATAACAAAAATCCACATTAATTCTGTTGCGATGATTGGAAAGGGTAGGGCAATGTGGCGTAGTGGCGGCGACAAGTACCCATCAAAGAAAAACCTATTTGGAAATTTTAATTTTTAAGGGGAGGTTTCAACAAAATACCGGGGGTTTCATATTTGTGGTCAACCAGTGGTAATAAATCGATCTCGTAAATTCCGTGCCGATAGTCGTAGGGATCCGGAACAGTGGCGGAATTCTGGAGATAAATACCCAAATAGGCGACCTTTACTAAAATTATTTTTTGGGAAGTTTAACGGGGTTGTCGGGGGTTTTAATAACTCGTTGGTTTAGGGAACACTGATGAATGGTGAGGAAAACTACCCGTAAAGGCGACCTTAAAAAATTAAAATTTCCTGGGGGGTTCCAGGAGGTCATCGAGGGTTTTCAGGTTTTTTTCCCGTATGGTTTACGGTGGCCCTTTATTGGCAAATATTGCATATCTAGAGCTGTGACGGGACGGGCAGTGCGGCGTAATGTCGGCGAGAAAGTCCCAAAAAGGAGAGTTAATGTCACATTTTACATTTTTTAGAGTTTCAGGGGGATACCTGGGGTTTATATGGGTGTACTGCTTGCGGTCACCAGTATTTCACGTGACCTCCGTAGGGATGATTCGTGGGGGTAGGGATCAGCGGTGAAATTGTGACGAAAAGTACCCAAAAAGTAGACTTCAAAATGAAAAATTCAACTTTTTTCGGGGTGTATTGGGGAAACGGGGTCACCAATCGTCCACATAATTTCCGTGACATGGTAGGGGTTGGAAAATTGGGGTAATTGTAACGAAAAGTACCCGAAAAGGAGACATATATGCATGATTTAATTTTTGTTGGTGTTTCCGGGGTTCGAAGATATACGGTCACAATTATTTACTGTCATATGTAAGAGAGGATGCCCATATGGCATTCATATTTTGAGAGTAATACAGTAAAAAGTAAGACATTCCCGGGAAACAAATGAGTAGTGTCCACCATTTTTATTTTTTCGCGGATATATCGATTGAAATATTTCTGAAACGATTGCCTTTCCTAAAATCATATGCATAGTTGTATACTATTGAAGAGTTTTAACTATATAGCCAGGAATAAGTTCAGGAAATCTTGTGTTAATCCTTTGTAAATCGTAATTAAACTCCCCGCGAAGAGTTATATCGTTGATACAAAGTCACTTTCACTCCCGCTCGATGGTAAAAATCGAACGCTTGGTCAGGAATAGTTTCACGAAATGTTGTGTTAATCCTTTGTAAATCGTAATTTTCTGAGTATCGGAATATTTTAATTTTTTCTGAGTAATCAACGACGTTGAAAGAAACTGTTAACTTCATTTCGTAGAACATGTTATGAGGAAATATCATTTTCGTTATCCTTCACCTGATATTACGTAACGGGGATCGGGAATTATGATTAAGAAGAATTGATTGGTTTCTTATTGAGCTTCTTGGGCTCATGAGTCCCTGGAATGTGCCATGAGTCATTTCCATAAGAAATACATGTAAATTAAATTTTTAATGCCTGCAGACGTTTTTGTGTTTGCACATTAAAATTAGTGGAAATGGTCACATTAGGTTAAGCCACATATCATTCGAAAGGAAAAGAATTTCACTTTCTTAATGCTGCAGATCCACTTCATTTTATACCTGATTTACACTGAATTTAGAAGTAAACATCCAAAAAAGGTTCAAGTTTAGCGTGTTTCGCTTACTGTCCCCTTGACGACCGTCAATATTGTTTATGCCGTTTGAAATATCTTTCTATCACACAAAATTATAAATGGCATGTCCCAAGGAAATATATTACTACCACGAATCCCTATTATTCCGACAGATGTGCCAATTGAATACATACGGGTTCAATTTCTAATTAGATTGGCAATCGCAATGACAATAAATAAGACCAAAGTATGTCTGTTTGTGGCTTAGATATTGGAAAACTTTGTTTTTCACAGAGACACAATTTTACGTGGCATGTTTTATCGCGTGCGGTATAACATCCAGTTAATTTGTGTTGCCTAGAGATTGAATTACTATAAATATCGTACATTTCATCGCGGTAATAGACAAAAATTTCGGTCAGGTACGGTTTATATGGTAGGAGAAAATGTCACCGACTGATATAACTTCATATCGATACATCTTGATAACAGGATGTAGTTCTGCTAAATACTTAATTTGTATGAATACTACCTTGCCTTCAATCATACCATTAAAAGCCTTATCGCAGCAAATACAGTAACAGGTCTGCAAAAGCGATGCATAAAACGCACAATTTTTTCGATTATAACTTCAACTGTAACTGCTGCATTACTTTTCTTTAACTTTTATCTCGTTTTGTACCTTATTTTTATCTACCAACTAGAGTTTCAGTCCCTAACCTAAATAAATAAAACAGATATAAGGGAGAAATACCTGCTGTGTATCTATTAATCTTATTCACAGCCCTGATTATTATTTAAAATAATTCGAAACGTTGGCTATAACTTGGTGACATAAATAAGCTGTTATTCTGGTCGGAACGACAATAGAGTGCACATTTCATTTAAATGAGTGTGTTATTTAACTACTTCATTTGAATTAAGTTAATTAAACTCCCCGCGAAGAGTTATATCGTTGATACAAAGTCACTTTCACTCCCGCTCGATGGTAAAAATCGAACGCTTGGTCAGGAATAGTTTCACGAAATGTTGTGTTAATCCTTTGTAAATCGTAATTTTCTGTGTATCGGAATATTTTAATTTTTTCTGAGTAATCAACGACGCTGTAAGAAACTGTTAACTTCATTTCGTAGAACATGTTATGAGGAAATATCATTTTCGTTATCCTTCACCTGATATTACGTAACGGGGATCGGAAGTTATGATTAAGAAGAGTTGATTGGTTTCTTATTGAGCTTCTTGGGCTCATGAGTCCCTGGAATGTGCCATGAGTCATTTCCATAAGAAATACATGTAAATCAAATTTTTAATGCCTGCAGACGTATTTGTATTTGCACATTAAAATTAGTGGAAATGGTCACATTAAGTTAAGCCATATATCATTGGAAAGGAAAAGAATTGCACCTTCTTAATGCTGCAGATCCATTTCGTTTTATACCTGATTTACACTGAATTTAGAAATAAACATCCAAAAAAGGTTCTAGTTTAGCGTGTTTCGCTTACCTTTCCCTTGACGACCGTCAATATTGTTTATGCCGTTTGAAATATTTTCCCATCACACTAAGATATAAATAGCATGTTCCAAGGAGATGTATTACTGCCACGAATCCCTATTATTCCGACAGATGTGCCAAATGAATACATACGGGTTCAATTTCTAATTAGATTGGCAATCGCAATGACAATAAATAAGACCAAAGTATCTCTGTTCGTGGCTTAAATATGGGAAAACCGTGTTTTTTACAACGAAACAATTTTACGTGACATCTTTTATCGCGTGAGTAAACCATCCAGTTTTGTTTCTGTTGGCTGAAGATGGCCTTAATATAAATACCGTACTAAAAGACGAAAATATGGGGTAGGTACGGTTAATATGCTAGGAGAAAATGACACTTATCGATATAATTTCATATCGACATATCTTGAAAAGGGGATGTACTTCAGCAAAATATTTTATATGTATGAATCGTAAGTTACCTTATAGCATACCGTTAAAAGTCTTATCCCAGCAACTATAGTAAAAGGTCTGCAAAAGGAATCTCTACAGTACACAATTTTATCGAACCTAACGTCAACTATAACGACTGCATTAGTTTATTGAAACTTTTATCTTGTTTTGTACCTTTCTTTATCTACCGGTAAGAGTTTAAGTCCCTTTCATAATTAAATAAAAAAATATGTAAGCGACAAATCGAATTCCAGCATTTTAGATTCGAGTTTTCTTGTTGGAAAACGGGTAGAGCGGGATGTTCATCATTGCTAAATGTGACCTCTATAGTAAGGATCATGTCCTCATATTTTTATTAATCTCGCAAAAGAGGAAACTTGTATAAAACGATATCGATACATCCCCATTTACTTAACATTGAAAATATATTTCGCCATAAAGTTAAAACTATGGTTTTCCACGGAGACCAAAAGATAACAGAAATCTTATATCACCAATCACGTACTATCCTAAAAATTTCAGACATCTACATTCAATAACAAAGGAGAAAATGAGGCATATCGATATAATTTCATTTCGATATATCTTCATTATGAATCATTACTCATCAAAATATGTTACATGTACGTATAGTACGTTGCTGTCTAAGCAAATAATTAAAAATTTTATCCCCGTAACTATGTAAACAAGTCTGAAAAAAACATATATCGAATGCACCCTTGGATCGATTATAACTTCGCTTCTAATTATTCGATCCGCCTGATTTAACATTTGCCAGATTGAGCACGTCAACTTTGGTATTACATTTGAATTACGATTTCATATCTTGAATAACAAAATAGTTATTAGCGAAGAAAGCGTATCCAAGGAGATTGGTATCGTTATAACTCACACATTAATTTATCGAGAGAATTGGTTATCATTGCAAAAGTTGTCCTTTTTGATAATAGTATTACCCTGAAAATTTCATTCATCTAACTTGAACGGTTGCCAAGTTATTCAAGATCGTGTGCTTGTGAGGAAACTTGTATAAAACGATTTAGATATATCCCCATTTACTTTACATTGAAAATATATTTCGGCATAAAGTTGAAACTATGGTTGCCATGGAGACCAAAATATAACAGAAATCTTATATCACCAATCACGAACTATCCTAAAAATGTCGGACATCTACGGTCAATAACAAAGGAGAAAATTAGACCTATCGAAATTATTTCATTTCGATATATCTTCCAAAGGAATCATTACTTAACAAAATATTTTACATGTACGTATAGTACGTGGCTGTCTTAGAATATAATTTTAATTTTTATCCCCGTAACTATGTAAACAAGTCTGAAAAAGACATATATCGAATGCACCCTATGATCGATTATAACTTCGCTTCTAATAATTCGATCCGCCTGAATTAACTTTTGGCAGATTAAGCACGTCAACTTTAGTATTATATTTGAATTTCGTATTCATACTTCGAATAACGAGAAAGTTATTAGCGAATAAAGCGTAACTAAGGAGATTGGTATCGATATAACTCACACATGAATCGATCGAGAGGATTGGTTATCATGTCAAAAGTTGCCCTTTTTGATAATAGTATTACCCTGAAAATTTCATTCCTCTAACTTAAACGGTTGCCAAGTTATTCAAGATCGTGTGCTTCACAAAAAAATGGCGACAATGATTTTCTCACGTGCAGGATATTTTTCGGAATTTTATTATGAATTAACCAAGAGGGTTATCGGAAAAACAGGGTAGGGCGTGAGGGTACGGAGTACCCTCTAAGGGTTTTCACGGAGATTCCAAATTTTCATATGCCGAAGTCTCAAAGCCGAAATCCGAAATTTAATATTCGTCTCCTCGACAATGGAAAATCGAAAATCGTTTATTCCTCGGAATTCTTTCGACTTGTGAATATTCCAAGATAGCCAAAAAATCAAGCAAAAAATCTAGTATCTTGCGTTTCAAGGAATTTGTCCTACGATTATTGCAAGTTGGTCAAAAAAAATTCCAAAGTTAGTCCCGTAAGAAAAGCATTGGAAATTTTAAAAAAAATGATAAAAAATAGTAAATATAAATACACCGTTATGACAACCATACCAAAAAATCAATCAAAAATCTAGTTTACGTCCATTGAATATCATGTTCCTACGACGTTTCAAAATACGAAATAAAAGCGAAAAAGTTTTAGTCCCATAAGGCTCCCATGTTAATTCAAGTCGATATATCTCGAAAACTAATCGACTTTTTCGAGTTTTCAGATTTTTCCTCCCGATGAATTTTTTTTTACTTTTACGTCCAATAAGTCAAATTTCCACATCTATCCCAGTTTTGGCTGTGAATTTGTATCCATGAGTGAGTGAGTATGTCACACATCCGGCTGTATATATAAGGGACTCGCTGTAGCTCGCTAGGGGGCTCCGCCCCCTTAGAACCCCCGGATCCGGCTTCGCCGTCTACTTTTTTGTGTCTAGAGAATTTTTTATTCCAATCATCTGACCGCAAATGGTGAGCCAAAACGAACCCTCGGCTACGCCACGATCGTCTTCGGCGTCGCAATCTTCGTAATGGCCTCGTTATGCGTCGAAGCTCTGTGCACTAAGTCCTAAACATCCATTTTCCGTCCAGGGAAAATGGTAGCACCCGTTGTAGCCACCTTCGTAAGGACTCGTTCGCCGAAAGTACTATATATGTTTTGTGAATCTTTTATAAATCGAAATTATGTGATTTTTGGCATTGTTTAACATTTATCTCTTTAACAGGAGGGGATGAAAACGATCTGCTGCCAGAAATCAGTTGATGATATTGACAGTATATATAGTAATCATTTTCATTATTCAACCCACGAAACTACGTCAAGGGCAATGAAACGTATTATATTTTTCCATAAAATGTATTCACAGACGGATTTTCTGCTGGCTTCGCAGAAACACCCATTGGAAGTTCCGTTCCCAAAATTACCGGGTTCGGGAAGGGGGGGAGGGGAGGAAAACGAACCCTATTCTACGCTACGGTCTGCTTCGCCGGCATATTCTTCGGAACGGCTTTGTCGTTCCTCGAAGCTTTGTGCACAAAGTCCTCGGGGCCGTCTTCGCCGTCTGGTGAGGAAGGATAGCGCACATAGCACCCACCTTCTCCAGCACACTCCTTGGAACGGATCGCCGTTCCTTGTATCTTGTCCATATAGTTTTAGGTACCGGATCCGCCGGCCATTGGGTAGGGTTAGCACCCGCCACGTCCGTCGTCGCCAGCGAACTCCTAGTAACGGCTTCGCCGTTTCCTGATCCTCCGCTCCCAAATCCCCGCTGATCAGAGCGGAAGGGGGAGGGGCGCGGCTAAGTTGACCTATTCCGAACTGTAATGCATACTTTCATGTAACTGCAAGCTTTGTAAGAGATCGGTCGTACGATAGGCGTCAATTTTTAATATAGAATCCCCTTGTTCGGCTTCGCCGTCTTAGTTGGTGGTTGTCCGAAGAATTTCTATTCGAATAATATGACCAAAAATTGAGAGGCACCGTCTTCGCCGGCCAGGGGGTAGGGAAGCGGACCCTTGGCTGCTTCACCACAGGCATCGTCGGCAAAGTCTTCGGAACGTTATCGCTCATTCTCCTACCACTGTCCACAAAGTCCTCGGGGGATATAGGTCTCGAACCTGAAGAACCCACTTCGCGGCCAGCTTGGTCGGCCGCCTCCCCGAGGGGCTTCACCGTTCCCTGCCACGGTCAGTCGGAGGGAAGAGTCGTTAACCGCGGCTGCGCTTCGTAAGGAATCCCCCAAAGCTGCGCTGCCTAGACCTCTAGACGGCTTCGGCATTCCTCATTGTGGGCACCACGCCGCCCGGAGATTAAAGCAGTCCAACCGGGGCTGCCGCGCTCATTCCCCTGGACGGGTTCGCAGTTCCTCGCTTAGTGGGGGCTTCGCCACACCCGGGGGTTGAGCGTGCCCCCCCGGGTGTACCCCGATTAGTCATCGTAACTGTTTCGCCGTTATTCGTTAAGAAGCGGCTTCGCCTCCCAGAGGGGGTAGGCCCCCACCGGTGCGCCACTTCTTCTTCCGGATGCCTTCGCAGTTTCTAGTAAAGGGTGGCTTCGCCGCCCGGGGGTTACTGACGCCCCCCGCGCCCACCTCAGTTAGTCCTCGTAACGGCCGTCGCCGTCTAATTTTGTGGGTGTTTGAAGAATTTTCATACGAGTAATGTGACCGAAAAGTGCTTGTGCAGAGGGGAGGGAAGCGGACCCTTGGTTGTGCCACGACCGCCATCGACGGTGAACTCCTCGGAACGCCGTTCCTCGTACGTCTATCCACTAAGTCCCAGGGACCAATTTTACCGGCCAGGGGAAAGTAAAGCGCCCGCCGCAGCCAGCTTCGCCAGCACACTCCGAAATGACGTATAGTAGTACGCGGTACAAAATGCGTGAAATGAAATATTTCGTGAATTATAATAATGTCTGGATAGTATTATACTGCGTTACGTTAAACTGTAAGTTATCCAAACAATGATCATAGTGTACATACACGGAATTGCCGTTCTTGGAACGTAAAGTATGGCTTAAGTGTTTGTATTTAAAATGCGGGTTTAACGCAAGATTCCAAATACAAATATACGTAAATAGAAGGTGATAAGAGTTATTCATTTAATGAAAGCTGTACAGTGATTCCGAAAATGTTGGTGTTCTTTTACCTCAAAAATGCGACTAAACATGACAATATTGAGAAATACTGCATTTTCTCCCGTTATGTGTACGATTCGAAAGCTTTTCGAAATGACTTACTTAAAAAACGAGTAAAGTAAATTGAAGAGAGTCTGAAAACATTCATTAACTTTCCTAGTAACCTGTAACCTCCCGTATAGTATCCCAAGGTCGGGAGTATGAAATTAATAGCATGCGTATTTTCGGAAAATAGTAAAATTCAAAGATGGTTTAATTCTTTTCACTGGAACAAAGGTTGACGGAAAGAAATTGTTATTCATGTTAAGTGGAGAACATTTTAGGAATGCATAAGGTATTACTTTACTTCGTCTTACTGTCACAAATACGAGGAAAGGAGCACAAAGTATTGTAAAAAGTACAAATTCTGCGTTTGAATGATGCTATGTAAATTAATTTTCTGTCGAAATAATAATAACGCTGCTGCGTGCATCTGCATAAGGCATAATTTTATAGGCCATAATAACTTCAATTCCATTTCCATGACAGATAAACTTCCACAGATGTATTTGATTATGCAGCCTACTATTTGGCTATAGGAACGCGGAATAAAGTGAAACAGAAATATCACCAGACCTGTAAGTCTAATGTTTTCTAACATCTTTAAAATTAGCAATTCTAAAACTTTTTCTTCTACGTTATGCGAGACATGGCAATAGGAACGCGACTTATCGAGACAAAAAAACTATCACCAGGCATGTAAGTTATTTTCATTAACATTATAAATAAAAATAGGTATTCTAAAATATGTTTTTATTTCTTACGGGATGCATGGCTTCACGAACGCAAATCAGCGTTAGACTTTAGTAACAACCAGTTGCGCAAGGTATTTACACTATTATTATCCATAAAAATTTAAATTCCAAAACATGTTCATTACTGTTACGCGAGAGAGGGCAACATTAAGGAAAATCAGGGTTAGATGACACCCATAACCACTAACTAAAGATTTTTCACAAACATTTTCCGCATAAATTTACATTCAAAACAACATTCATCACTGCTACGCGAGAGATTGTGCCAGGAAGGTAAAGCAAAGTACATGGGTGCGACAACCAGGAGGGTTATTTTTCTACAATATTAACAATTATAATTTTAATTCAAACCATTTTCATCGCCGCAGCGCGAAATATTGTGGTCGAAATTGGTCGCTTAGGCTTTCTGTTATGTAATAATGCGTGAAATAAATAGGCAGTTATTCTGGTTGAAACAAAAGAGTGCATATTGCATTGAAATCAGTGTGTTATTTACCTACTTTAGTTGAATTAAGTTATTTAAACTCACCTCGAAAAGTTACATCGCTACATCAAAGTCGCTTTCACTTCCACTCCATGGTTGAAATCGATCGCTTGCCTGAGCGTAGAGGTACCGTCAACAAAGAACACCATACGTTTCCTGTGGCTCCATTGATAATCGGTTCAGTCTCCGGGATTCCTGTACCCCAAACACTCTTCCCTAACTCCTACGCATGAGTGCACGGAGAGTACCTTTCACCACCGCTTACGCTTTCCAGATTGGTCATTTTGCATTGTTGCTATGAAGTAAGGCGTTGCATAAATAAATAAATAAATAAAAATAAATAAACAGTTATTCGGGACGGAACAACAATAGAGTGCAAATTGCATTGAATTCAGTGTGTTATTCAACTCTTTTATTTTAATTGAGTTATTAAAACTCCCCTAAGATCCCTTAAGTATATATTTTGAGAATGTATTGAAAACAGTACATGCTTGCATTCGTATCTTTCCTTGTTTACTATAGCTGTCGATCTGATCTTTCATCTGCCGAGATTCGCCATATACATTAACCGCATGATTGCTGGCAGGGGCGCAGCTACGAAATAAGGCTAGGAGGGGTTTCAGGCACAACTAATACTGGGGGGTTTGGAGGTATATTGCATTACCACCAGGGTAAGCGGGAGGTGTGGAGGCCTTCCGCCGGAAAAAAATTAAGGTAAAAGGCTCAAAATGGTGATTTTTACGGCTTTGTGAGGGATATTTTTATTAAT
This sequence comes from Ischnura elegans, assembly GCF_921293095.1. Classification (NCBI taxonomy): domain Eukaryota; kingdom Metazoa; phylum Arthropoda; class Insecta; order Odonata; family Coenagrionidae; genus Ischnura; species Ischnura elegans. The sequence goes on from NW_025791660.1 coordinate 2,788,854, forward strand.
TCTAGCACTATTCCGAAAGTTATATTAACCCAAGTAAGTAAAATATATTTAACTTATTTAGAGCCTTGAACCTATCCCACATAACCTCTCCCCCTCGCTGCGCCACTGGCATTCATAGCAGTACATATTTGCATTCATATCTTTCCCTGTACAGTATAGCTTTTGATCTTATCTTTCTTTTGCCTAGATTCGCCAAAATGGAACCCAGTAAAGAAGAGTTCACTGGTTTCTCATTGACCTTCTTGGGCCTATGAGGCCCTGGAAAGGGTCCGGAGTCGTTTCCATAAGAAATGCAGATAAAGCTACTTTTTAATACCTGCAGACGTTTTTACTTTTGTATATTTCGAAACGAGATTCGGCGAAGCCGCGGCGCAACCGCGGGTAGCGACTCTCCCCTACGACCGACCTCGTCAAGTCAAATCTATTAGTAATGGTTGAGGGGCGGCTTCGCCTCCTCGGTGGTTAGACGGGTCTACTCCTCCGACAGGGGCTCCAGAGGAATGTAGGGGTTTTAATGTGTGTTATACGTGCGGATAACAAAAATCCACATTAATTCTGTTGCGATGATTGGAAAGGGTAGGGCAATGTGGCGTAGTGGCGGCGACAAGTACCCATCAAAGAAAAACCTATTTGGAAATTTTAATTTTTAAGGGGAGGTTTCAACAAAATACCGGGGGTTTCATATTTGTGGTCAACCAGTGGTAATAAATCGATCTCATAAATTCCGTGCCGATAGTCGTAGGGATCCGGAACAGTGGCGGAATTCTGGAGATAAATACCCAAATAGGCGACCTTTACTAAAATTATTTTTTGGGAAGTTTAACGGGGTTGTCGGGGGTTTTAATAACTCGTTGGTTTAGGGAACACTGATGAATGGTGAGGAAAACTACCCGTAAAGGCGACCTTAAAAAATTAAAATTTCCTGGGGGGTTCCAGGAGGTCATCGAGGGTTTTCAGGTTTTTTTCCCGTATGGTTTACGGTGGCCCTTTATTGGCAAATATTCCATATCTAGAGCTGTGACGGGACGGGCAGTGCGGCGTAATGTCGGCCAGAAAGTCCCAAAAAGGAGAGTTAATGTCACATTTTACATTTTTGATAGTTTCAGGGGGATACCTGGGGTTTATATGGGTGTACTGCTTGCGGTCACCAGTATTTCACGTGACCTCCGTAGGGATGATTCGTGGGGGTAGGGATCAGCGGTGAAATTGTGACGAAAAGTACCCAAAAAGTAGACTTCAAAATGAAAAATTCAACTTTTTTCGGGGTGTATTGGGGAAACGGGGTCACCAATCGTCCACATAATTTCCGTGACATGGTAGGGGTTGGAAAATTGGGGTAATTGTAACGAAAAGTACCCGAAAAGGAGACATATATGCATGATTTAATTTTTGTTGGTGTTTCCGGGGTTCGAAGATATACGGTCACATTTATTTACTATCATATGTAAGAGAGGATGCCCATATGGCATTCATATTTTGAGAGTAATACAGTAAAAAGTAAGACATTCCCGGGAAACAAATGAGTAGTGTCCACCATTTTTATTTTTTCGCGGATATATCGATTGAAATATTTCTGAAACGATTGCCTTTCCTAAAATCATATGCATAGTTGTATATTATTGAAGAGTTTTAACTATATAGCCAGGAATAAGTTCAGGAAATCTTGTGTTAATCCTTTGTAAATCGTAATTAAACTCCCCGCGAAGAGTTATATCGTTGATACAAAGTCACTTTCACTCCCGCTCGATGGTAAAAATCGAACGCTTGGTCAGGAATAGTTTCAAGAAATGTTGTGTTAATCCTTTGTAAATCGTAATTTTCTGAGTATCGGAATATTTTAATTTTTTCTGAGTAATCAACGACGTTGAAAGAAACTGTTAACTTCATTTCGTAGAACATGTTATGAGGAAATATCATTTTCGTTATCCTTCACCTGATATTACGTAACGGGGATCGGGAGTTATGATTAAGAAGAGTTGATTGGTTTCTTATTGAGCTTCTTGGGCTCATGAGTCCCTGGAATGTGCCATGAGTCATTTCCATAAGAAATACATGTAAATTAAATTTTTAATGCCTGCAGACGTTTTTGTGTTTGCACATTAAAATTAGTGGAAATGGTCACATTAGGTTAAGCCACATATCATTCGAAAGGAAAAGAATTGCACTTTCTTAATGCTGCAGATCCACTTCATTTTATACCTGATTTACACTGAATTTAGAAGTAAACATCCAAAAAAGGTTCAAGTTTAGCGTGTTTCGCTTACCTTTCCCTTGACGACCGTCAATATTGTTTATGCCGTTTGAAATATTTTCCCATCACACTAAGATATAATTAGCATGTTCCAAGGAGATGTATTACTACCACGAATCCCTATTATTCCGACAGATGTGCCAATTGAATACATACGGATTCAATTTCTAATTAGAATGGCAATCGCAATGACAATAAATAAGACCAAAGTATGTCTGTTTGTGGCTTAGATATTGGAAAACTTTGTTTTTCACATAGACACAATTTTACGTGGCATGTTTTATCGCGTGCGGTATAACATCAAGTTAATTTGTGTTGCCTAGAGATTGAATTACTATAAATATCGTACATTTCATCGCGGTAATAGACAAAAATTTCGGTCAGGTACGGTTTATATGGTAGGAGAAAATGTCACCGACTGATATAACTTCATATCGATACATCTTGATAAAAGGATGTAGTTCTGCTAAATACTTAATTTGTATGAATACTACCTTGCCTTCAATCATACCATTAAAAGCCTTATCGCAGCAAATACAGTAACAGGTCTGCAAAAGCGATGCATAAAACGCACAATTTTTTCGATTATAACTTCAACTGTAACTGCTGCATTACTTTTCTTTAACTTTTATCTCATTTTGTACCTTATTTTTATCTACCAACTAGAGTTTCAGTCCCTAACCTAAATAAATAAAACAGATATAAGGGAGAAATACCTGCTGTGTATCTATTAATCTTATTCATAGCCCTGATTATTATTTAAAATAATTCGAAACGTTGGCTATAACTTGGTGACATAAATAGGCTGTTATTCTGGTCGGAACGACAATAGAGTGCACATTTCATTTAAATGAGTGTGTTATTTAACTACTTTATATGAATTAAGTTAATTAAACTCCCCGCGAAGAGTTATATCGTTGATACAAAGTCACTTTCACTCCCGCTCGATGGTAAAAATCGAACGCTTGGTCAGGAATAGTTTCACGAAATGTTGTGTTAATCCTTTGTAAATCGTAATTTTCTGAGTATCGGAATATTTTAATTTTTTCTGAGTAATCAACGACGTTGAAAGAAACTGTTAACTTCATTTCGTAGAACATGTTATGAGCAAATATCATTTTCGTTATCCTTCACCTGATATTACGTAACGGGGATCGGGAGTTATGATTAAGAAGAGTTGATTGGTTTCTTATTGAGCTTCTTGGGCTCATGAGTCCCTGGAATGTGCCATGAGTCATTTCCATAAGAAATACATGTAAATCAAATTTTTAATGCCTGCAGACGTATTTGTATTTGCACATTAAAATTAGTGGAAATGGTCACATTAAGTTAAGCCACATATCATTGGAAAGGAAAAGAATTGCACCTTCTTAATGCTGCAGATCCATTTCGTTTTATACCTGATTTACACTGAATTTAGAAATAAACATCCAAAAAAGGTTCAAGTTTAGCGTGTTTCGCTTACCTTTCCCTTGACGACCGTCAATATTGTTTATGCCGTTTGAAATATTTTCCCATCACACTAAGATATAATTAGCATGTTCCAAGGAGATGTATTACTACCACGAATCCCTATTATTCCGACAGATGTGCCAATTGAATACATACGGATTCAATTTCTAATTAGAATGGCAATCGCAATGACAATAAATAAGACCAAAGTATGTCTGTTTGTGGCTTAGATATTGGAAAACTTTGTTTTTCACATAGACACAATTTTACGTGGCATGTTTTATCGCGTGCGGTATAACATCAAGTTAATTTGTGTTGCCTAGAGATTGAATTACTATAAATATCGTACATTTCATCGCGGTAATAGACAAAAATTTCGGTCAGGTACGGTTTATATGGTAGGAGAAAATGTCACCGACTGATATAACTTCATATCGATACATCTTGATAACAGGATGTAGTTCTGCTAAATACTTAATTTGTATGAATACTACCTTGCCTTCAATCATACCATTAAAAGCCTTATCGCAGCAAATACAGTAACAGGTCTGCAAAAGCGATGCATAAAACGCACAATTTTTTCGATTATAACTTCAACTGTAACTGCTGCATTACTTTTCTTTAACTTTTATCTCATTTTGTACCTTATTTTTATCTACCAACTAGAGTTTCAGTCCCTAACCTAAATAAATAAAACAGATATAAGGGAGAAATACCTGCTGTGTATCTATTAATCTTATTCATAGCCCTGATTATTATTTAAAATAATTCGAAACGTTGGCTATAACTTGGTGACATAAATAGGCTGTTATTCTGGTCGGAACGACAATAGAGTGCACATTTCATTTAAATGAGTGTGTTATTTAACTACTTTATATGAATTAAGTTAATTAAACTCCCCGCGAAGAGTTATATCGTTGATACAAAGTCACTTTCACTCCCGCTCGATGGTAAAAATCGAACGCTTGGTCAGGAATAGTTTCACGAAATGTTGTGTTAATCCTTTGTAAATCGTAATTTTCTGAGTATCGGAATATTTTAATTTTTTCTGAGTAATCAACGACGTTGAAAGAAACTGTTAACTTCATTTCGTAGAACATGTTATGAGCAAATATCATTTTCGTTATCCTTCACCTGATATTACGTAACGGGGATCGGGAGTTATGATTAAGAAGAGTTGATTGGTTTCTTATTGAGCTTCTTGGGCTCATGAGTCCCTGGAATGTGCCATGAGTCATTTCCATAAGAAATACATGTAAATCAAATTTTTAATGCCTGCAGACGTATTTGTATTTGCACATTAAAATTAGTGGAAATGGTCACATTAAGTTAAGCGACATATCATTGGAAAGGAAAAGAATTGCACCTTCTTAATGCTGCAGATCCATTTCGTTTTATACCTGATTTACACTGAATTTAGAAATAAACATCCAAAAAAGGTTCAAGTTTAGCGTGTTTCGCTTACCTTTCCCTTGACGACCGTCAATATTGTTTATGCCGTTTGAAATATTTTCCCATCACACTAAGATATAATTAGCATGTTCCAAGGAGATGTATTACTGCCACGAATCCCTATTATTCCGACAGATGTGCCAAATGAATACATACGGGTTCAATTTCTAATTAGATTGGCAATCGCAATGACAATAAATAAGACCAAAGTATCTCTGTTCGTGGCTTAAATATGTGAAAACCGTGTTTTTTTACAACGAAACAATTTTACGTGACATCTTTTATCGCGTGAGTAAACCATCCAGTTTTGTTTCTGTTGGCTGAAGATGGCCTTAATATAAATACCGTACTAAAAGACGAAAATATGGGGTAGGTACGGTTAATATGCCAGGAGAAAATGACACTTATCGATATAATTTCATATCGACATATCTTGAAAAGGGTATGTACTTCTGCAAAATATTTTATATGTATGAATCGTAAGTTACCTTCTAGCATACCGTTAAAAGTCTTATCCCAGCAACTATAGTAAAAGGTCTGCAAAAGGAATCTCTACAGTACACAATTTTATCGAACATAACGTCAACTATAACGACTGCATTAGTTTATTGAAACTTTTATCTTGTTTTGTACCATTCTTTATCTACCGGTAAGAGTTTAAGTCCCTTTCATAATTAAATAAAAAAATATGTAAGCGACAAATGGAATTCCAGCATTTTAGATTCGATTTTTCTTGTTGGAAAACGGGTAGAGCGGGATGTTCATCATTGCTAAATGTGACCTCTATGGTAAGGACCATGTCCTTATATTTTTATTAATCTCGCAAAAGAGGAAACTCGTATAAAACGATATCGATATATCCCCATTTACTTAACATTGAAAATATATTTCGCCATAAAGTTAAAACTATGGTTTTCCACGGAGACCAAAAGATAACAGAAATCTTATATCACCAATCACGTACTATCCTAAAAATTTCAGACATCTACATTCAATAACAAATGAGAAAATGAGGCATATCGATATTATTTCATTTCGATATATCTTCATTATGAATCATTACTCATCAAAATATGTTACATGTACGTATAGTACGTTGCTGTCTAAGCAAATAATTAAATATTTTATCCCCGTAACTATGTAAACAAGTCTGAAAAAGACATGTATCGAATGCACCCTTGGATCGATTATAACTTCGCTTCTAATTATTCGATCCGCCTGATTTAACTTTTTCCAGATTGAGCACGTCAACTTTGGTATTGCATTTGAATTACGATTTCATATCTTGAATAACAAAAAAGTTATTAGCGAAGAAAGCGTAACCAAGAAGATTGTTATCGATATAACTCTCACATGAATCGATCGAGTGGAATGGTTATCATTGAAAAAGTTGTCCTTTTTGATTATAGTATTACCCTGAAAATTTCATTCATCTAACTTGAACGGTTGCCAAGTTATTCAAGATCGTGTGCTTGTGAGGAAACTTGTATAAAACGATTTAGATATATCCCCATTTACTTTACATTGAAAATATATTTCGGCATAAAGTTGAAACTATGGTTGCCATGGAGACCAAAATATCACAGAAATCTTTTATCACCAATCACGTACTATCCTAAAAATTTCGGACATCTACGGTCAATAACAAAGGAGAAAATTAGACCTATCGAAATTATTTCATTTCGATATATCTTCCAAAGGAATAATTACTCAACAAAATATTTTACATGTACGTATAGTACGTTGCTGTCCAAGCAAATAATTAAAAATTTTATCCCCGTAACTATGTAAACAAGTCTGAGAAAGACATATATCGAATGCACCATTGGATCGATTATAACTTCGCTTCTAATTATTCGATCCGCTTGATTTAACTTTTGCAAGATTAAACACGTCAACTTTAGTATTACATTTGAATTTCGTATTCATACTTTGAATAACGAGAAAGTTATTAGCGAATAAAGCGTATCCAAGGAGATTTGTATCGATATAACTCTCACATGAATCGATCGAGTGGAATGGTTATCATTTTAAAAGTTGTCCTTTTTGATAATAGTATTACCCTGAAAATTTCATTCCTCTAACTTGAACGGTTGCCAAGTTATTCAAGATCGTGTGCTTCACAAAAAAATGGCGACAATGATTTTCTCACGTGCAGGATATTTTTCGGAATTTTATTATGAATTAACCAAGAGGGTTATCGGAAAAACAGGGTAGGGCGTGAGGGTACGGAGTACCCTCTAAGGGTTTTCACGGAGATTCCAAATTTTCATATGCCGAAGTCTCAAAGCCGAAATCCGAAATTTAATATTCGTCTCCTCGACAATGGAAAATCGAAAATCGTTTATTCCTCGGAATTCTTTCGACTTGTGAATATTCCAAGATAGCCAAAAAATCAAGCAAAAAATCTAGTATCTTGCGTTTCAAGGAATTTGTCCTACGATTATTGCAAGTTGGTCAAAAAAAATTCCAAAGTTAGTCCCGTAAGAAAAGCATTGGAAATTTTTAAAAAAATGATAAAAAATAGTAAATATAAATACACCGTTATGACAACCGTACCAAAAAATCAATCAAAAAATCTAGTTTACGTCCATTGAATATCATGTTCCTACGACGTTTAAAAATACGAAATAAAACCGAAAAAGTTTTAGTCCCATAAGGCTCCCATGTTAATTCAAGTCGATATATCTCGAAAACTAATCGACTTTTTCGAGTTTTCAGATTTTTCCTCCCGATGAATTTTTTTTTACTTTTACGTCCAATAAGTCAAATGTCCACACTAATCACAGTTTTGGCTGTGATTTTGTATCCATGAGTAGATGAGTCAGTCACACATCCCGCTGTATATACACGGGACTCGCACGCTCCGCGCGCTCGTTAAGGGGCTCCGCCCCTTAAAACCCCGGTTCTGGCTTCGCCGTCTACATTTGTGGTCGTTCGAAGACTTTTGAAGTTCGAATAATCTCACCTCGGCTAGGGGCCGGCTTCGCCGGCCGGAGGGTAGAGAAGCGCAACACTCATTCCTCGGAACGGCTTCGCCGTTCCTCGTTGAGAGGCGGCTTCGTCGCCCAGGGGTTTAGTGTGCCCCTCCGGAGCTACCCCGCTTCATACTCGGAACGGCTTCGCCGTTCCTCGTTTTGGGTCGGCATAGCCGCCCAGAGGGCGAGGGCATTTCCGAACTGTTTCACCGTTATACCGTTTAAGGGGTGGGAGGAGCCCACAGCGGCTGCGCCGCTAGAACATCGGGGCGGCTTCGCCGCCCGAGGGTTACTGAAGGTCCCCCTCGCCTACGCCAGTTACTCCTCAGAACGTCCTCGCCGTTTCACGATGTGGGGCGGCTATGCCGCCATTGGCTTGAGAAGCCCCCCGCGGCTGCTCCGCTTATACTTCATAAATGGTCTTCTCCACCGAGAGGGGTACCCAGGGCGATTCGGGGGTTCTAATGTGTGGCAGAATTCTGACGATTCTTTTACCCGGAGAGGTGATTTATTAGGAATTTTTTTGGGGAGATTTCACGGGGTTATCGGGGGTTTTAATAAGCAGTAGGGGCTAAACTGTGACGAAAACTACTCAGAGAGGCGACTTAAAGTTTTTTAATTTTTTTCGGCGAGGTTCCAGGAGGTGATCGGGGGTTTTCTGGTATTTTTTCCCGTATACTTTACGGTGGCCCTCCCTCACCAAATTAGGGGGGATTTCAGGGGGATACCGGGGGTTTATATGCTTGTACACCTGGCAGTTACCATCCGTTCACATAAATTTCGTGGCGATGAGTCGTTGGGGGCGGTGATGTAGTCACGAAAAGTACCCAAAAAGTAGACTTATATGCAAACTTTTATTTTTTTGGGGGTATATGTGGGTTTACCGGGGGTTTATAGGTTTTTACTGCCAGGGGTCATCAATCGTCCATATCAATTTCGTAGCGATGTGTCATAAGGCTTGGGGAAGCGGCGGAATTGTGACGAAAAATACCCGAAAAGGCTACTTATATGCAAATTTTTACTTTTTAGGGGGTTTCGGGGGGTTTAGAGATGACGGAACTATATGGTCACATTCATTTACTGTCATAACTAAAAGAAGTGTGCCTTATGACATCCATATTTCGAGAGTAATACAATAAAAAGCAAACTAGTCCCTGGAAAAAGTGAGTAGTACCCGCCATTTTTATTTTTTCGCGGTTAAATGCGTTGAATCATTTATTAAAAATTCATGTTTTCTGAAAGACAATGCAAAGTTGTATGTAACTACAAGGTTTGAAAGAAATCGGTAAGGTTAAAGTTGACAAAATCTTGTGTTAATCTTTTGGAAATCGTAATTTTCGGTGATTTTCGAAATATTTTATTTTTTTTTTGAGTAACCAAGAACGACGAAAGAAAATTGTTGCCTACATTTCGTAGACAATGTTATAAACATATATAATAATCATTTTCGTTACCCTACACCTTAAATTAAGTCGAATGGAGCGGAAGTTATGAAATTTTATTCGAAAAATCAATTTTTGGACGCCATTTTGGCTGCAATTTTCTCAAATGGAAACTAATAAATTTACTTTATTACGTGCCGACGTTTATCAGCTTTCAGAAAATGCATTAGCGGTCCGTGTGGCACACACCATTCGCGCACAGTAAAATAAAAACCGAAAGACGGTATCCGGAAAAAGCCCGATTTCGGCCATTTTGTCGTCCTAGCGACGACACGTGGCGTAAACTTCCGGTTTTCGGATTTTTCCTCCGGATCATTTCGGGTTCCCCGCCCGCGTGCCAAATTTCAGCTCTCCAGCACTTCTAGAAGTGGTCGGGAATTTGTATCCATCAGTCAGTCAGTTACCCGAAGCGCTGTATATAATAGAGACTCGCCGCGCTGCGCGCGCTCGTTAGGGGGCTACGCCCCCTAAAACCCCCCCGCATCCGGCTTCGCCGGCTGCCCCCACCGGACGGCTTCGCCGTCCCATCCGCGGCGTCTCGGAACGGCTTCGCCGTTCCTCGTCATGGGTCGGCTTCGCCGCCCAGATATCGAGGTAGCCCTGTGACGGAGACCCGCTTGTTCCTCGGAACGGCTTCGCCGTTCATCGTGCGAGGGCGGCTTCGCCACCCAAGGGTTACCCGAGTCCCCCCGAGGTGTCGACTCCTGGGAACGGCATCGCCCTTCTTCGTGGTGGGGCGGCTTCGCCGCCCAAGGTTTACCTGGGTCCCCCCGAGCCACCGACTTCTCGGAACGGCTTCGCCGTTCCTCGCCCGTGGTCGGCTTCGCCGCCGAAAGTTTACCTGTGTCCCCCCGAGCCGTAGCCACCTCGGAACGGCTTCGCCGTTCCTCGCCTGTGGGCGGCTTCGCCGCCCGAGGGTTATCGGCGACCCGCATCCGGCTTCGCCGGCTACTCCCACCGGACGGCTTCGCCGGCTGCCCCCACTGGACGGCTTCGCCGTCCCACCCCCGGCGTCTCGGAACGGCTTCGCCGTTCCTCGTCAGGGGTCGGCTTCGCCGCCCAGATATCGAGGTAGCCCTGTGACGGAGACCCGCTAATTCCTCGGAACGGCTTCGCCGTTCATCGTGGGAGGGCGGCTTCGCCGCACAAGTGTTGCCCGAGTCCCCCCGAGGCGTCGGCTCCTGGGAACGGCAACGCCCAAGGTTTACCTGGGTACCCCCGCGCCATCGACTTCTCGGAACGGCTGCGCCGTTCCTCGCCTGTGGGCGGTTTCACCGCCCAAGGGTTATCTCGTCGTTATGGGGCGGGTTCGCCTCCCAAGGTTTACCTATTTCCCCGAGCCATCTCCTCCTCGGAACGGGGTCGCTGTTCCTCGCGTGAGGGCGGCTTCGCCGCCCAGGGTTTCCTTACCTGTGGGCGGCTTCACCGCCCAAGGGTTATCTCGTCGTAATGGGGCGGCTTCGCCTCCCATGGTTTACCTACTTCTATCCGAGGAGCTACCTACCTAATTCCGTGGAGCCATCGCCTCCTCGGAACGGCTGCGCCGTTCCTCGCGTGAGAGCGGCTTCGCCGCCCAAGGGTTATCGGCGCCCTCCTTCCTAAGCTTCCTCGTAATGGGAAGGGTTTGCCGCCCGGGGTTTACCCGTGTTCCCCCGAGGCGTCGACTCCTGGGAACGGCGTCGCACTTCCACGTGATAGGGCGGCTTCGCCGCCCAAGTTTAACTGTGTCCCCCCGAGCCGTCGACTGCTCGGAACGGCTTCGCCGTTCCTCGTCTGTGGGCGGCTTCGCCGCCAAAGGGTTATCGGCGCCCTCCCCCGTAAGCTTCCTGTTGATGGGGCGCCTTCGCCGCCCAAGGTTTACCCGTGTCCCCCCGAGGCGTCGACTCCTGGGAAATGCGTCGCCCTTCCACGTGATAGGGCGGCTTCGCCGCCCAAGTTTAACTGTGTCCCCCCGAGCCGTCGACTCCTCGGAACGGCTTCGCCGTTCCTCGTCTGTGGGCGGCTTCGCCGCCCAAGGGTTATCGGCGCCCTCCCCCGTAAGCTTCCTGTTGATGGGGCGCCTTCGCCGCCCAAGGTTTACCCGTGTCCCCCCGAGGCGTCGACTCCTGGGAAATGCGTCGCCCTTCCACGTGATAGGGCGGCTTCGCCGCCCAAGTTTAACTGTGTCCCCCCGAGCCGTCGACTCCTCGGAACGGCTTCGCCGTTCCTCGTCTGTGGGCGGCTTCGCCGCCCAAGGGTTATCGGCGCCCTCCCCCCGTAAGCTTCCTGTTGATGGGGCGCCTTCGCCGCCCAAGGTTTACCCGTGTCCCCCCGAGGCGTCGACTCCTGGGAACGGCATCGCCCTTCCGCGTGATGGGGCGGCTTCGCCGCCCAAGGTTTACTGTGTCCCCCCGAACCGTCGACTCCTCGGAACGGCTTCGCCGTTCCTCGTCTTTGGGCGGCTTCGCCGCCCAAGGTTTATCGGCGCCCTCTCCCCTCGTAAGACACCCATTCGGCTGCTCCACGTGGTGGAGCGGATTTGCCGCCCGAGGGTTCTCGGAGGATTTCCGCGCCTCTGACTCCTTGGAATGTCTCCGACGTTCCTGGGGCGGGGGCAGCTTCGCCGCCAGGGTTTTCACTCCTTACAGAGCAATGCGTACTACCAGCTTTCCCCGATCGTTTACAAAGGCTGCCGGGGGATAATGTGGCTGAATGTAGACGCATGCTAGCCGTGATTGTGGCATTTTTGCTTATGACGATGTTTTGAAGGGGGTCCGGGTGGTTTCCAGGGTTTTTTTTAATGAGTTCTGACAACGGTCTCAATCATCCAAATAAATTCCTTTAGCGATGAGTCATTGGAGAAGGGAATTACTGCTAAAATATGCGAAAACACCGAAGAACATGCTATTCACAGAAAAAAAAATAATTTTTTCCCTGGTCTTCTTGAAAGCCACGTGAAATATCGAGGGGTTTTCTTGCATAAAAAGTCTTTGTCTACCTATAGTAAAAATTTCAGCGATGTAACTGTAGGGTAACAATGAATTTTCCCGTATTACTCACATTTAGATTACCAATTCTGTGTTCTCCACATAGCGGTGCATAGGCGCTGTAATAAGGCATAACTTATGTGAATTTCGTAGCCGTACCTTTTGGGGAAGTGGTTTTAAAAAATCGGTTTTAGGTGTCCTTGTCCTGGAACCCCTTTTATTACTCTACTATTTTGTTAAGAAATGTACATTTAAAAATTTGAAGTTTTATTGCGGGTGTGTAATTGGGGCAGGATAATTGAACATGACGCGTAAATATAGCCGACACAATTCCCATTCGGTATCAATAAAAACGATACAACTGGGATGAATGGTACACGAAATATACGACTTATTAAGTAATTTTTATTTTTTTGGGGGGGTCACAGGGGGTTTTCGGGGGACCTAAAGTGCTTGTTCTGTGTAACGCAGCATCGTTTACCTTGGATAAAAATTTCGGCTCTCTAGCTGTAGTGTAAGCATGCTTTTTCGACGGTGTCCCCCGTTAAAATTAAATATTCTGCGTTCTCCTGGTAGCGGCGCGTAGGGGCACGAGAAAGACGTCAATCACCTGAATTTGGTGTCCGTACCACGTCGGGAAGTGGTAAAAAAAAATTCGGAAAAATTTGAAATCGTGTGTTGAGGGAATGCAAACTTCACGGCGGATGTGTTGTAAGTTACCAAACGTTGTAGGAGTCGCAATTTCAATGGAAATACATAATCGTTAATAACTCGAAATTCTTTCGTCGTTTGGATACATGAAGATAGCCGAAAAATTGAATAAAAAATCTAGTATCTTGCATTTAAGTGAATTTGTCCTACGACTATTGCAAATTGGTGAAAAATATTCCGAAATTCGGCCCATAAGAAAAGCATTGAAAATTTGAAAAAGTTAAAATATATACTTTAAATCAAAATATTGCAAAGAAAACCACACCAAAAAATCAACCAAAAAATCTAGTATCTTATACGTTAAGGACTTATTTCTAGAACGATTTAAAATTGGTTTCAAAAAAATCCAAAGATAGGCCCATAGGAAAAGCATTGGAAATTTAAAAAAATTATAAAAAATACTTATAATCAAAATATGGCAAAAACTTTCACATCAAAAAATCGGCCAAAAAATCTAGTTTCCGTCAGTGAAATTTCATGTTCCCGTGACATTTGAAAATAGGCGAAGAATGGAAAAAGTTTTAGTCCCGTAAGGCTCCAATGTTAATTCGGATCGATATATCTCGAAAACCGATCGACTTTTTCGAGTTTTCGGACTTTTCCCCCCGATGAATATTTTTTCTCCACCCACGGCGAAAATTTCGTCTTCCCAGCACGTCCGGAAGTGGTCGGGAATTTGTATACGTGAATGAGTGAGTGAATCAGTGAGTGTGCTATCTGTCACACATCGGGTTGTATATAATATAGATTCATGCATGTGATCTAAAGAAGAGATCTGTATCACAAAGTATGTGATGTTTTTGTGAAAGATTCAGTAATAAAACTTCTCCCACAGAAAAAAAATTTAGATAAATTTTTCAAAATTGTGAGTTTTACGGCCTTCAGAGGGATATTTTATTTATCTTCACACTATTCTGAATAAGTAATATTAATACAATTAATTAAAATGGATTAAACTTAAAAATTTCTCTGAGCTCTGGGGGGGGGGTTAATCCCCAAAGCCCCCCCCTCGCTGCGCTACAGGTTAAAACCTACTCGAAGCGCTAAAATGGGAAGTCCGTACCCACCCGCTACATTCCCCAGTAATTGCAAAGTCCGATCATTACTTGTTCCGTTCGATGGCTCATAGTCTGACTGATCAGAAGTTGCGCTAATTGGAAGAAATCAAAAAATGGCTTTATTCGATATCCTCATAATCCTCAAAATATGCACACTTTTACTTCTGCGTTATTCGAGCTCTGCCACAATCATATGCAAAAGTTTTATCTAGCGATGGACAATACCTTGAATGACTCGTTAATGATATTTTTTAACAATTTAGTTCTATTTTCGTTAAAGAACAGTGAGAGCTTAGTTGCGCACCTTATAGTTTCCGCTACTTACAACAAAACCTTCTGAAAATATTTCACTTTAAATTATCCACTACGATTAAACTTCTGAAAAGTTAGGTTTATTGGGTGTTATAAAACTTATTGTAATAGCTTAATTTTTATACTTTAATTCTATTAAATGCAGTTAAACAGTTTTACCTGGAATATCAAGGCTTGCTCCTATTTCGTTCCACAGCTTTCTGGTCAGAGCAGAATTTTTGAAATTTTGATGTAGATCATTCCACAGGCATTCTCTGGATTGCACCTCACTAATCAAAACTTCTACTTTTAAGTCACTGAGTTTAACGTCAGTCCTCCTTTGCTTGGCCTGAGGCTCACCACTTTCATCCTTCTCCGCTGACATTTTCAACAAAACTGAAGGATGAAACACGTGAGCGGCGAGCGGCAGTGGAAAATATATCGGTCTGGACTTGGAACCATGAGCGGCACTGGGCGGCGCCGCTTACCGTCGCCCGCCGCTCAGACACATTGTAGCCACCCTCAACAGATTTACATGCGACTAAGTAAGGCCCGATGTCAGAGCGGCGCCGCTCACGCCGCTCGCCGCCCGCCGCTCGTATCGTAACCGAGGCCTTATGGTTATGCAGTTGTACGTGTTGAAAAACGTAGAAAATGGCGAAACATACAAATATTCCAATTAAAACTTCACAGTAACTCACCGCTATACTTCCATAATATTATTTACAAATTGATGAAACAGTCAAACTTCAAACTTCATTTGGATTTGACGGTCAAACTTTTTCATCACGTGCTCACTTCTTCCTATTTTTCTTTTGAGGATATTTTTTATGAGCAAATGGATGGTGTCGCAATGGGTTCACCAATATCACCGGCTATCGCTAATTTCTTCATGGAAGATTTTGAGAGAAAAGCCCTCGATACCGCTCCCTGCCGTCCAAAATGTTTTTTTCAGATATGTGAACGATTCCTTTTTAGTTTGGCAACATGGTACAGCTGCATTGCAGGAATTTTTGATACATATGAACAACCAACACCCGAGCATCACATTTACCATGGAGGTAGAAGAGAATGGGCGACTTCCTTTCCTGGACATCCTAATACATAGGAAAGAAGATGGGAGCCTAGGTCATTCCGTTTATAGGAAGCCAACGCATACTGACCTGTATCTCAATGGACAGAGCCACCACCATCCATCGCAGAAGGCCGCTGTATTATCTACCTTGGTCCATAGAGCCAAGTTAATATCAGATAATACAAGCATCTCAGCCGAGTTAGACCACCTTAAGACAACATTTTTACGGAATGGCTATGGAAAACAAGAGATTTTTAAGGCCCTAAGCAGATTCAACATAAAACAAAAGAGTTGCCCGGATGAGCCGCCTGAAAAACCGCTATCAACAGCCTTAATCCCATATGTGTCAACCATATCTGGTAAGATCCACCGCATTCTACGACGGTATAATATCAAAACTGTCCATCTGCCACCACCTAAATTAAGGCACCGCTTGGTGAGGGTGAAAGATCCGATTGGGTTGAAGACACCAGGGGTTTATGGAATACCTTGTGAATGTGGTAAAATGTATGTGGGGGAGACAGGCCGAACGATTGAGACGAGGCTGAAAGAACACCGGAGATTTTTCAGATTAGCGCAACCAGAAAAGTCGGCCGTGGCGGAACACAGCATTGGTGAAGACCATGCTATTAAATGGGACGACACCAAAATCCTTTGCCATGCTCCACGTTACTGGGACCGCGTAGTTAAGGAAGCAATAGAGATCCGCCTCAATCCCAAAAATTTCAATCGGGACACCGGCTTTCATCTAAGCACTACATGGAGACCTGTATTCAGCTGTATGAAAAACATAAGGGTTAAACGTGAAGAATTTCAAAAGACCTACAGCCAATCGGACGACACCTGAGCCGTATTGTTGTCTCCGTAAACGGTCGATCCTGTTCAGTATGAAATTGAACTTCATTCAAGTAACACAGCCTTGAGGATGGAAGACAAGTCGTCTTCCGAAACGTCGGCTTACATAAAAGCTTTAACCTGGATGCAAACCCGAGAAATATTTGTCAGAATATAAATTTTATATTTTTACACTTTATTCTATTCTCAAACCACAAAATGCAGCTCAAATTGACCATTTTGTATTGGGTTATTTAAAAAATTTAACAATGAAGTGTACAATGGTACCCAAGGTGTTAATTACGAGTGAGGGGTGTGTGTCAGCACTGGTTGCTTAAGCACATGTTTGTAGTAAGCCGCAGAAAATCTTGTTGTTTCAGTTTATTATTGTGATCTACTACATCAAATTGAGTTTATACGATTTAAGAGACCTTCTTCTACCTCAAATATTGTTGGAGGTAAAATATATGGTCTATTAGACATTAATTTTGTGGTTTTGTGATCTTTGTCTACAGTTAAGAAATAATTGACCATTGACTTTTTCTGTTTTTTTTTCTGGGTGATATCGAAGTTTGTCCTTGTCTTAAAAATGAGTTCTTTTTTTGCATGGTAAAGAAAATTTACCTTCTGATGGAGATTATGTCAAGTGCTAAGGGTGCAATACCAACTTGCACCATTCTTGTGCTGGTTTAGGTAACAATTCCTATCGCACAATGTCAAAGAAGAACAAGGAGTCACGGAGGTGTCCTACCTGCCGCAATGAGAGAAAAGGTACACCTGAAAATAATGACCCAAAAACCCCGTCGCTTCCAGTCTCATACTCGAGAAGGGAGGACAGTGCTCGATTGACAGGATTGGAAAACTATGTAAGTGAGTTTATAAAGTTTGTCTTTTTTGTGCAGCATTTATGATGACTTATATCAACAGCTTGATATAACTAAAGAACTAAGGTCTGATATATTTATTCTTCAAAGTATATAATTAGTAGTCAAGCAGATAGCATAGAATGCTATGATGTAGTTTCTGATATCACCTTGGGTATTGGTATAGATAATTTCATTGATATTGACAATGATTACTGCTTTTTTGTACCCAAAAAGAAGGATAATGGACATGGAAAATTAGTGTTGAAATTTTTGCCTGCATTACAGAGAGATAAATGGCTACCCAAAAGAAAAGAACTTAGGAACAGCAAATTAAGTGTCAATAAAGGGAAAACATTTTACATTAACGAATCATTAACAAGTTACTACAGCAGTTTATTTTGGAGAAATAAAAATAGTTGCAAAAGAAGGATATCAACATGATCGGTTAAATCATGGGAAAATATTGAGTTAAAAAGACCCTAACTCTCCAATAATTAAAGTGAATAATGAAAAAGACCTAAGCGAAATTAAGTAATTGCTATTTCAGTTGAGGTTAAGATTTGAACATAGATGTCATTGACTGTATTGATGAGCCTGATGTTTTTGGAATTTGAAAGTTTTAACATGTTTCATTTTGATGACAGAGGGTAACTATTTTTGAACACTATCATAAGATTAACGTGTAAGCATTGGGATGAATTATTAATCATATTCAAACAAATTAATTACAAATGTTCCAATTCTGTGATGTTGACTGATGTTTATATAATTGATGATAAAATTGACTTTTACAATATTGCTGGTTATGGGAAATAAGGAAAAAAAGGAAAGGTGGAGTTTCCCTCTAAGGAAAAACTGAAGAGGTGGAGGAGTTGTTATTTTTATAAATTGCTATTTAGGTTTTTCTCTAATGAATCGTAGCTTCATATTTTTCGAGAATATAATGGGTGCATTACATGTATCTAACATGGATGTGTATGTCATGGGCATTTAACAGCCTGCTAATGTTAGGCCAATAGACTTAAAAAATGAATAAGAAGGAGCTCTTAACTTTTCTTTTCTGAAGATTCATAATAATATTGTTATACTAGATGACATAATTATTTATTATACAGGTAACAGTTGTATTGTCTCAGAATATAAAGATACTCTGAATTCTCCAGATTTTATCAATGTTATTAAAGGAGATGCATCAGAGAAGAGCTTATGGGGGAATTATCAACAAAATCTTCTATAGATTATATACTTTTTGGAGCTAACACAAAATTAGTGAATGGTTTTATTGTGGCATTTTTTAGTGTACCCCTCCCCTCAGAAATTCCTCCAAACTTATCCGCAGAACGCCTCCCGCAAAGGATTTTCGTGCAAAGGCCCTTCAACTCAAAGGCTTGGAGACTCTAAGACTCAGAACTCTTGTCTCCGAAACTCTGCCGACCGAATCAGCCAACCAAACCAGCCATACCTGGAGATCAAGACTTATATAGGTAGTATGGCAGAGGAATACCTACTCCTTGGCAATCAAGGGGAAGTGGGTGCTGAGACATAAGAATACAGTTTGGAGTGAGAAGTACTCCACTTGTCCTATTACAATTATCTCTCCCTCCAACACCTCATCCAACTGTCTTTCCCCTCCTTGAATTCCAATGACTTGCCTCTACCAGCTATCACACCACTTGGCTATGTCTCCAACCTAGAAGATAGAGGAGAGAATTTCGAGGAGTACGCAGTTTTTCCCCAAACCCGGCTTGGATGACAGACGTTTTGCAGTGCTTCCAGTCAACAGGGGTGCCTACCGGCAGATTAACCCGGATTTGCAGCTAATTTGAACATCGCCCTATTACCCCTCCACTCCTTTGCAAATTCCCTCCCCTCCACCCTGACACGTTTCCGAGCTCGCAAGCCCTCTCTCTTGTTCCGGCGCTAGCGGCGGATAGATGTCTCCACTGTGATGGGCGATTTCTGCAAAATTATACAGCTTGTACTTAGTTTTTGGCTATATTTCCAAAGAGATCATTAGTTATCATCGTTGTGTACTGTAATAATTCTGTTTTTGAATATTTCTACTTATTTTAGTTAATTCATTGAAAATAACCCGTAAATTTGTGACAATTGTGTCTTTGAGTGGTGATTTTCTCGTTTGTGGAGTCTTTCCCTCAACCAGCTAGTGACAGACGATCGGAGTTCCCTGTGTCCGGGGGATACGTTCACAATCTCAAAGATTTAACGACGTAACACCACACGCAGTTAATTCAAGATTAGCTGACCATTGCGTCACAGGTGTGTCCAGTAGTCTTAAACATGCCAATGACCCCTTCTGAAATCTTCAGTATGAATATCTCCACAGAACAATTATTGATGATTAAATTGTCCATTGCTCGTCATTAGAGAAATATACTGACAATATTGTAGCTGAGGGTGAGCCTATAAAACAGCATCTGTTAATAAATGGTTATTTTAATAATTTATACTTAAAGGCTACTTTTATTTCAGCTAAACTAAATGTTAGATTTAAGAAATTGTCGATGTCAAACAGGCTTTATAATATGATTAGTGTAAGAGATAAATTATATAATGCTTTCAAAAGCTGCCCCTCAAATATCTCACGTAGGAAAAATATAACCAATATAGAAATCTCACTTGTATGAAATTAGAAAAGGCAAGTCATCATGCTATTACAGGAAATAAAATATTTAAGAGGGAAACCAACCGGCCAAAAATACTTGATAAAAATTTTTATCAGCACCCATACTTCTGAATACACATTGGCTACTTATTTTTTGGAAGACTTTACTTTAAAAATTTGTTAAATGAGATATAATTGCTTTGTCAGGCTATATCGGGTGGCTTATTTATCCTCACCAGACAGTATATACATTCTTGAGACTACTGACCAGGATGTGAGGGAGATTGCCTCTAATATCCCAATGAAAGGCCCAGGGTATGACAACATCAGAATGAGAGATCTGAAAGATCTTAAATTTTAATGTTAAAATCTTGAATTCCTTCATAAACAATTGCCTCAAGCATGGTTTTATACCAGAAATCTGAAACTTGGTACCATTATCCTTTTTTGTAAAGGGGGAAGTAAACCCGACTTCAATAATTAAAGGCCAATTTCCATATTGAGCTCAGGTAATGAAATCCTAGAAAAAATATATTTATAATCACCTTTTATGATTCTTGAATGAAAACAAGATTTTATCCTTCTAGCAGTATGGGTTTCAGAAATCTAAGGACACTAAAGATGCTCTTGAATATTTCTGGAGTATTGTGAATGAAAAATTAGATAATTTTTTTCTGTTATACTGCTTTTCATCGATTTAAAAAAAAAGCCTTCAATACTAAAAATACTAATATTCTTCTGAGTAAATTGGATAAAATTGGTGTTAGGGGTCATAACAGAAACTAACAAGTATACAGATGCCTTTTTGCAATCTCATGAAAGGAAAAGTGATGTCATGAAAGAGTGGTTTGAAACAACTATCATTAAGATTCAGGCCTACTTTTCATTGTTTGTTGTAATGGCAGAAGTGAAAAAAATAGGCTTCAGAAATACTGGAGTCCATGCCAAGTAACGTTAACACCTTTTTTAATAAGTGCTGTGCCTAACAAACGTTTTTTCGTGCTATCAAAATTCTTAAATTTCGTTGACAATTCAATTGTGAATGAAAATAATCGCCTAAAATAGATATCTCCAGTGATCAGCAACATACATATAAAATTTGGTGAATTGTACCTTCCTTAGAGGATTCTTGGCGAGGATGAAAGTCTAATGAAATTTCTCGCCCAGCTCAGCTATGTGCAATTTCATCCACGTAAACGTGATCCATTTGGAATAAAATTTTACAAGATAAGTGAAAGATCATCAGGGTACTTAACACACTATTCAATTTGCACTGGAATAAAACCACCGCCCACAAGGAATACCTTCTAGTTCAGCGATGGTATTAGTACTTTTGCAAGGATTACACTGGGGCATTAGATAATTGATACACATCACCTGATATTTTTTAAGATTGATTGATGAGAAAACTAATGCCTTAGGCACAGTTAGGGTAAATCAAAGAAATATGATGGCAGAGTTCAAAAATGTAAAGTTGAGGAAAAGAGAGGCACAGGTAGAGCACAGCTTTGGAACTGCTGCAGTGAAATAAAAGGACAAAAAAAGGTGTATACACTGACAACATACCACAAGGACTTGGAAATTACCAATACAGGAAATAAATCAGTAAAAACTTAAGAAGCCATAAATAAACCAAAAGTAATTCTTGATTAAAATTTACAAATGGAATTCACAGGCTAGGCCTGCTTCATTTCCAGTTATGCACCATTATGCAATAGGCTACCAAAAAATATTTTTTCATGTTATAGATATGGTTTTATTCAATATGCATGTATTGTTAACAAACAAATAGGCAAGAAGGTTTTATTTGATGACTTCAGAGAGAACTTAGCCGAGGAAATCCTAGAAGTGGTGAATATGACAGACTATAAAAGAGGCGGGCGACCAGCATCAGGCCCCTCACCCATGCGATTCCAGGCGGCAAACTGGGGTCATTTTCCGATTCATATCCCACCAAATCCAGAAAAGAAATATCCATCACGTACATGTATATGGAATAAAGAGCGAAACCAGGAGGGCGTGTGAAGAATGCCATGTCGCCCTCAACCTACCAGCCTACTTCAAACTCTGTCATACAAAACCAGTGTAAAGGTAAATTATTCTATTTTTCATAAATAATTTGCCACTGTAATATATTTGCATATATTTTTGGATGATAATAATAATAATAATAGACATCAAGTGAAATATAAGAAAAATGAAAAAAAATGACTGAAAACCTTCGTTTGGAGTAATGGCAATGAGATTTTTAAAAATGGTTCAGATTTGTGCCAGATACACAATGGGATATCTCCAGAAAATATCGGTGTATTTATAAAATAATTTCATGAATTGCAGAAGATATCGTTAAAATGACTATAAAATAAAAAGTAACATTATTTTTTAAGTTGTGCTTGAAATTTTTTTATAATTTTTAACCATTTTTATAAATGCTTGAAAAAATTATCAGTAAAAAATGTTATGGACCAATTGCTATGAATAGCAATTGAAAAAATGTTAACCTATTTATGTGAAGAATTTCCATTCAATGAATACTAAACTAAAAAATTTATAATCTTGTCATCATTAGAATGTTTTCTCAAAATAAATAGTATTTCTGATGGACTAACATAGTAGAGAAAGGTAAACCAATGGGTTAATGAGTAACGAGTTGAATTCTAAAAATATACAACAACATAGCTCATGAGAATCAAACTTTTCAGCACACACTCTTATGCCTGACACTTCAATCAATAATCACTAAAAATTACAGAAGCAATATAATTATTGTATAATAGATCAATTGCTATGATTGTGAAGAATATTGCATAGGACAAAAATCCAGTTACCAAAAAATATGATTTGATTGCACAAATCAAGTTTCAATGATAACATACAGCCTGCAGCTTATAGCCACCTTTCCACTTTGAAAACATTAAAATATTAGATAAAGAAGGCAATTATTTCAAAGAAATGAATTCAATGAATTGGTTGATGTTGCATGCACACAAAATGTTTAAAAAGTAACTGATATAGATGCTTTGACCCTTACCTACCCGCATCTATGACAGCAAAATATTTTCATGTTACCAGTAGCATAAGAATATTTTGAACGTCTCTGTACAAAGCTCTTTTTTGGGGGTGAGTTGCCTGGGTAATCTCATCCCTCCTGTTTGGGACCCCACTAAATGAGTGCACAGCCACTATCCCTGCCATATACTCAAGTGTCGAACCCTTTCTTACCCTGAGATTGTGGTCAACTTATTGTGTTACCAGTGTTTTTTTTAGTAACTATTGATGAGGATTTCCGAAAAATTAATACTTACATAAAAATAACTTACAATTTTTAAGCATTGTGGAATTTAAAACAGATTTCTAGCAATAACAATACCTAAGTTAGGGTTTCTTTATTTTTTCAGAAGGTTAAAAGTCAACTTTTTCTTTGAATAAACATAAATATAATATTTCCCATCCTTTCTTTACATTCCGGCTTTTGACTGACATTGGCATCCTGGAAAATGGAGTCCACAAGTATAGACTTTTTTACATAACTTGTCTAAAGCAGAGGCAATTAGCATGGAAAACCAACCACAATAGACCTACACAAGGAAACGAGAATGTCGATCAAAAAACGCCTTTCTCCAAAGCAAAATTTTTGAGTACCGAGAGGACACTGCTTGTTTGGGATACAAAGCTGAAGTGAGAGTGATATTAGATAGGAGGGAACAAATTTCACGTATGGACTGGCATACTAAGAAATGGGTTTTTAGCGATTAGGTTTTCTTAGAATTTGAGGTTTTCAGCAATCAAGGGAAAATAGCAAGGTTGCAAGCCTGAACACCTGTGAAAGAACTAACTCAATGTTATCTTAAGGATTGCATTTTAAAGAATCTTCGAGGGTCACAAAAAAATTGGCAAAAATAAAATTAGCGCTCAACACCTGGGGCGGAATTCTGTACACCGTACCGACGATTGTCGGTGTCGGTAAGCCGGTCCTACCGATAAGTCTCGGTACGAGCGATTCAGGTGACACGTTTTACCGACGATTGTCGTTATCCCACCGACAGTTGTCGGTAAACCCGTCGGTACATACCGACGATTTCAAAACGCTCGGTAGGACCTACCGACAAATTTTTAGCAACATGGCGGACTTTTGTTTACACTTTTCGGCCTAAGCTGACGATTTTAAATCCTAATCTACGACGCTAGATCCGTGGAAGCGCTCTAATTGTATGTTATTTATAATAAAAATGATTGATTAACACTTGAAACGTAAAATTTACATTGTAGGAGCAGTATTTAACTTTACCAATGTTACACGTATATTACATTATGCGTTCCAATAGCGTAAGGTATTTTACATTATAAATATTCCGTAATTTTAAGTATGTAACGTATTGCTTTGCTTTTAAATTACTCACAACAAGACACGATAGGTATCTATTGTTGATTCGTAAAGTTTGGATCCGAAATTAATTTATATTTTCAATAAAAACGAATGCCTATTGATGCACTTTCAATGAAATATATACGTGGACATTTCGTTCACTTTCATATTAACTTCAATACCCTATGTGAGCATCTGAGAATGGGGTTTATAATGAAAATAACTCTCCTACCTTCGTAAGTACTCTTGAGAGCATCAGACAGCAACGACGAAATAGAAAAAGCATATTGCTACTATATTTTAGAAGAATATAAATGGCATCACTTAACTCCTCTCACTCTTTGACGTCGTTACCGGTGCACAAAACTTCCCGTAAAATTACTCCTGAATTTACTTCACCATACTAACCAAACACCGTACGGGACTTCAAGATAGATTTTCATTATTACTTAAGAGCACTGATTGTGAGTAGGTACGTACCGTGTATTCCATCGGTAGAAAGGGGCAAATAAAAAGAATGATTGCACGAAACAAGGAAACATTTAATGAATTATTCATCATAAAACTACAAAAATTTCATTTCAACACGAGAAAACCTTCATACTTTCAACGGTATATCACAAATTAACACTGATCAAGCATATTTAGTCAAAGTCATATCAACGCAAAGTTTGAAATAACACACAAATGGTATCAAAATGCAAAAGTTAACACTTCCAAATAGATAGCGTAAAGTATGTCACTCAAGTTCACAATCACAACACTTGACGCGATGATACTGATGATACCTTCCGTGACATCCGCGGAATCTCGATGTTTTTCTCAACAAATCTATTTTAAATAGCCCAAAATGTGAATTCAAGCGACAAAAATGTTTTCTAATCAAAGAATTACCCTTGTGGAAGTATAGGACTTACGGCGAACAATGAGGCAAACGATTTAAACAAGCCGTGGCTCAAGATGAAGCTACATTGTTACAATACTAATAAAAATAATTTCGTCACTGCTAATCCCAAGAATACAATTATAATAAGCGTAGGTGAACAATTATGTAGCAGACAAAGTCCTCTTCAAGACAATTATACTTGAAAATTCCAATACATTGAGCACCAAATGTTGCCGGTGTTCTTCTATCAACGACCGTTGAATCCTTGAATATAAAGGCTTTTTTACTTGGGCTAGAAAAAATCCGATAGTAAATACAGCAAAATCTCGGAATACAAGCCACATCGCACCAACGGGAGTAAGAAATTGTGTTCGCAGAGTGATTAAACATCGTAAGTATCTCACAAAGCAGTGATCAACTCTTTTTAACTTCTTCGCGGGCTGACGAATAACAGATGGCGTTTTCGGAGCCTCATTTGTTTAATGCAAAGAAAGGAGAAATATGATTGGTCGAGGCGCCTAGCCTCGCGTGCGGGTGCCACTTTCGTACCGACAAAAGCAATACGTCACGAATTTGTCGGTTGCACCGACAATCTGTCGGTAGCGGCGTTTTGTGAATCACATTTCTATCGGTGCTACCGACGATCGTCGGTAGCTACCGACACCGACGATCGTCGGTATCCGTGTACAGAATTCCGCCCCTGGACTGTAATAATGAACGTGCGACATCACTGTGGGAGAGGCAGGTTTGGTTTTTCTGCACAGGTAACCCAAGACATTATCAGGCAGCTTGAGGAATGTTACACCCAGAATGAGTAGCTAACAATAGGGCACAAAATGTAGGCACGAAATTGGGTCTACAAGTTCCATTGTCATACAATAATGGTGAAACAATAATTACTTAGCAAAAAACAAATAAATCAGAAAAAAGAGGGTATGTAATGTAGGAAGGCAATCAGATTGCAATATTCACAAGTAAAAATGACAATAAAACAATAGCATTTCCCAATTACATATTTTTCATCCCATATGGAAGAACAAGGTGTTCAGGCATTCACATATGTAACAAGTTCATTAAAAATAACACTTAAATTTCATTTAAAATTTCATACACACAGAAAAAAACAAAGTATTAATTCCAATGAATAAAATATTTGATTTTGCAAGAAATTATTCTTAGCAAAAATCATTGCAGTTTTAACAAGTTCACCACAAATTCCTGCCGTGGGGAAGATCATACTGTAAATGAGTGAGAAGGTTGGGCTTAATTGCCTGAGGGGTGGCACAAGGGTATCGCTAAGCTGGGTCTCAGGCTGGGCCCACCAAAGCTACCTTAGCGGTCATTTCCCATTCCCTGCGACAGCTATACCCGACATCCCCTCATCTGCATTGAAAAGTTTGCAACAACTATAGCCAATGCGAGGTATTCTACATATGAAAATGCCTGTCCGCTCCAACTGACGTCCAGCACGAAAGGTGTAAGCATGATACATTCAAATTTAATTATTCAGATTATATGTTGATGTAAAGGAGGAGTGTAATATTATATTAAAGCCACCAACAGGCATAGTAAACCACCACATTTAGTGCATGCAACATCAATTACCCTAGCCTGTTTTTTAATTAAAAATCCATTAAATGAAAATGTGTCATCAGATATGTTTGAACCTTAAAACTAATTTTTTATACTTGAACACTTTTTTCTAGTGCCTCTTTATTGTAATGCTTAAGTCTTCAAGAAGAAAAACATCAAAACGCCGGAAAATACGTACTTAAATTAGTGACCTTAAAACATTAAATTAACCAGACATCAAGGAAAAAAGGAATGTAACACTTTTTTGTTCATTTGAGTCTGTCCTTGGACATCGATAAACTAATAAAAATCTCTGTGTTACTTGATTACTAAGCAGAAAATTGCACAGTATTTATTTATTTAGGCATTCTCCGAATTCCTTTCATTTCCCGTTATACCTCAACGAGTATTGAAGCTTGAATGTACGAATGGGAGTAAGGAAGCCAGGAGAACAGATTTCTTTCTGGGTTGATCATTGCTAAATTTGAATGCCCTACTTTCTTCGTCACGATTGATCTGTAAATAAATAGTAGCACCAGAAGACATAGGGCCTTGTATCTTCGCTACTGCAACACCAATTGTGTTTTAACTAGCACCTTGCCAAGGATTCACAGATCACGTAACAATTTGCGGGATATAAGACTTATTTCACAGTTCCGCCGCGTGTACAAGGACTTTTCTTACCCCTTATGTTGTTGATTTAAAATATAAGGGCTCTTATAATTTATCATTAAAGTTAAAAAGCTATTTTAGTATATGGTGTTTACTTTTCTGCAGTCACACTACATTATCTCTCTTTCCTCGTAACATCACGTGATAAATGATTTACGTATTTGAGTTACTTCATTCAAAGTACAGTTGTAAGAAGTCGAGTCCGCGAATAAATTGATCTTCCAGGTAAATCTAGATTTCTCACGACTGTCGACGAACATCCGAAATAAACAATTCAGATTTTCCAAAACTAGCCAAGCAACTGAATTAAAATGAAAAAAAAAAACAGGAAAAGCACTCACCCTGAAATAATTTGTCGACGAAAACTTCCTCAGTTCTGCGTCCGATCCTAAACAAATCTTTTTGAAATCACTGAATTCCACTAGCTTTGCCATACATAGTGAACATTGAGTGGTGGGCAGGCCATCCTCCACAGCAACCTGAGATAGCAACCAACACGCTTAACGTTAAGAGAATTCGGAATTATCTGGGAAAATACATTCGTATTACGGAATTTCAGCTGAATTACAACAATTAACATCGATATAATGTAACTCGCAACTTACCAGTAGACCGACTAATTCATGAATGGCATCTTCTACTGTCATTGTGGACGCTATATTTGAGGTGAATATGTTGCGATAAGTATCATTTATCTTCATGCAAAGTCTGCACGGAGTACCCTCAGAATTCTTTGCAGAATACTCCGAGAAAGCCACAGTTGTAGCACTCATGTTTTCACTATAATATCCTCTTCAATCTTCAATTCAGGTCAATGGTGAACGAATCCAGCAGCTCAGCATTGACAAGGATTTCAAATACGGACAGATAAACTATAATCACCACGATAATGTACGAAAATATTTTGGAATGCTCAAGGAAACCATCACAAAAGCAAATAATAAATAAATCAACTTGCAGATCAACTAAGTTACACCGTAACAGCTTAAAGAGTATATATGAAATAGTTCTCACGTTTTTTGACACGTAAACACCACCTGTTATGAGACATAGCAGCGCATAGAAGAAAAAACTGGTTTGATTATTTATGAAGGATTTTTAGTTACAGCTTTCACCACTAAAAAACACACAAACACACCTACAAGAGGCCGAATATCCTCCTTTAAAGATTAGACTCTTTCGTTGAATAACCATGATGAGAATAACAATGAATTTCACTGGCGTTATATAAACTATGCGTTAAATTATTTTCAAGTAACAGAATAACTATTCATATTAATTTTTATGCTTGGGTCAGAATAGGAATTTAAGCGTCAGGTAGGTCTCGGAGTGGCAAATATGATTGCCAAATTTCTTTAATATATGAATAAAAAAATGTTTTCAAAAGTATTTCATTTTGGAGTTCATGCAATTAAACTCAATATATCACTCTACGTTCAGAATGCAAGAATTTATCATTTTTCGATGACAGACCTGTTGTATACAAGGTTTCCTAGCGGGAAGAATTGCAGCTACAAATCTGAAATCTAAACCAATCTTTGCTTACCTTGTCCGATAGAAAATATTGATATATAGATACCATGAAAAGGGATAATAAAAAGATCACATTTACATATCACCTAAAAATATCACATTGCAACAGAATAGACATAATATACTTAAATGCTTATTGACAACCTAGTTTATAACAGACCAGTCAAGCAGAGATTAGTTTCGACTCCGGGTTTTAGGTGCCTGTCTTATCACGAGAAGACGTATACAATGGGCCTTTCGTCGAAAAATGAAGAATTCTTCCATTCGCATTAATTTAAACTGATATATTGTTAAGGTTCATTGCATGATTCCTGAAATGGCTATTTTGAAAAAACAGTTCTGAATTTTAAAATTATGAAATTTTGGAATCCTTTTGCTGATTTAAGGCAGTAAAGCCATGTAACCAATTGGGAGCCGAAATTGGGCTTAAATTCCTTTCTGGTCAAATATATACGTAATCATATACAAAAAGTTGGTTTCTACCATAAATAAAAGGAATATTGATGAAGTTCATGTGAGATGTCCCCTTAATTTATCAAATAGAAAGAAATTAGTCTTCAAACACGGATATTTGGCCTAATGTATAGGTATGCTTACAGCGGAAGAAAAAGTAACTATAAAGCCACGATTCTAAACCAATCTTGTTTGCATGGTCTTACGTTGACATGTTTTGTTATGTTCACGGACGTAAGATCAATGATCATGAAAATTGTTGATAATATTCTCTTATTGCATCGTGATATATCTTGGAGGTGATTTATTATTTGTTGACTTTTATGGACCTTTCCTGGAGCATTCCCGAGTGTTTTCCCTTATCATCAGAGTGGAAGTAGTTTAGTTGTGGGATTTCGAGATCTTTGTCAGTGTTGTGTGTACGATTTCTTTGAAGATTGATCTGAATTAAAGATTGCATGAGATTTTGAAGTGAAAACATGAGTCGTACCACCGGAATTTTCACGGATTCGTCAGGAAGGAATTCAGGGAATGAACTTTGCAGACTTTGTAGGAAGAATCATGATTATTATTACAACATATTCACTTCGAAAGTAGAATGCAAAACAGCTGTTATGGATGCCCTGCATGATTTAGTTGGTTTACAAGTAAGTGATATATTATTTCTTATCAATTGTCATACAATGGTGTTACTTTATCTCGCGTTTGCCAAGATAATATCGAATTATGTTCATGGATTGTTATTTGCTATTTCAGGTTGCTGTTGGAGATGGCCTGCCTACTACCATGTGTCCAACGTGTTTGAAGAAACTAACGGAATTCAGTGTTTTCAAAAAGATTTGTTTAGAATCAAACTCAGTTCTGAGAAAACTTTTGCCGAGAAATTACTGCAGGGTGAGTAGTTTTTGTTTTTTTTCTCATTTGAAGCCTGGTGTATCAAGTTTCGGGGTATGAAGTTTCAGTGAGCTTAAAGTGATACCCTTGCTTTGTGTCGACAGCAGTAAGAACTAGCGAAATAAATGTTTGCGGACTGAAATAGTTACACCATAAATTTATAAGGATTGACTCAATATGGTGATATATTAATCGCTTAAGCGATTAATATATCACCATATGTCTCCACTTGAATCACCAATTGGTGATTCAAGTGGAGACAAAATATTGCATAACTGTATGATGCCGTTATATCCCATATTAACTATGTAGGCACATCGCCTACTCTTTGTTAATCTACAGTGATAGGGGAATGGTTGGCCCTCGTCCGTGGACTACGCAAAAGTGTAACATGTCCACTTTTCCCACAAACTGTTTTTCCCTTTCTCTGAACCCTTGGCAAGGTGCTTTTTAATTTACCGTTGTTATTCCATTGGCAACGACTGATGACATTTCGTCTTCTGGTAACTTAGTATGTATCAAAGATATTCTATCAAAACAATGATATCCAGGAAATTTTGGCGTTCAAATTCAACATTGATCCATTTATAAAGGTAATCTACCAATTACGCTGTGCCATACTCCCTCTTAAAGCATTCGATTGAGTAACCTGAGCATATGAAAGGGAAAAAACAAATCCATAACCATTTTCTACTAATTAATGTAATGTGAGAGACCTAAAATTTAGTTAGTTTTTCGGTTGTCGAGCATAGTCTCCCATGGTTGTAATAATATGCAAATATATCGGCTAAAATAAGGTGCATTAAAACATGTGCCGGGTTTTTTTATTTCTATGATTTATTTTAAGGTCTATTTTCTTGTTAAACATTTTTTTAATTGTTTGGATAACATTTTTTGTAATAACTGTGTGATATTTAAAATGGGATACTGTTTTATTTTGTTGATGAATTTTATTCAATAAGTTTGAAGTATGTGGACAGAAGTCTTTTTTAAATACATAGTGGAATTTTTATTGTTTTTTGGTAATTTTTTCAGAATACATTTGACTATATGTAGATTTCTGTGGTGAAAAACTTTTTCACCTAAGCGTAGAGATTAAAATGTTCATTCTCTAGTTGTATTTATTTTCTATTTTAATGGTTGATGTGATTAATTATTGAGAAATGTGGTTGATTTATGAGGCTTTATCCACCCTATTATTTAAATGGGGTTTTAGGATTTCTTATGGGTGTAATATAAAGGGAAGGATGTTTTCCATAACTATCTGCAATTTCCCATCCCCACTGTGGCAGAGCTCTAATACCGTAGTAGTGAGTATTCATCTTTTGAGGCTATCCATGAATCAAGCCATTTTTCTTTATACGAGCACTAGAACAAGTACCATGGAATGGAACAAGTAACTATCAGATAGTGCAATGTTTGGGGAATTTTGTGGGTGAGTTTGGTTTGGGCTCCCATTTGAGCATTCCTAGATAGAGTGAGCGCATGTCGCCCCAGTCAGACAATTCGGGTGCCACGCAGGTGGCATACTCTCCATATTTCTTGCATGAAATTGAATGAAAAAAAATCTAATTCTTTGGATAAACTTTAAACTGCGTAAATATAACCTTGAATGCTATATTTATCACTGTTTATTACAGAAACGTGCTTCCAAGGGGAAAGCACATACCTTGCTCTGCCATTTTCAATGCTGTATTTTTTATGGCATTCAGAATGGCGAACACATCTCTGAACTGATAATTGTTCCATCAAATGGGCCTTAGTTTGAGTGTATTTAATTAATTTTTGAGTGATATTTTTAACAAGTGCTATATAATTCCAAAGATTCCAACACCATACTGATGGGATGGTTGGTCTAGTACTTAGCATCTCCGGCTCTCACCTGGAGGACCAGGGTTTGAGGCTTCATCATGGCAGTATATTTTGTAGTGTCCATTTTGATCATGCGGCAACAAGTATTTCACTTATTTTAATTGTTGCAAACATAGGCGTGAGAAAATTTTCTTATCATCATAACGGTGATTAGGTATTTAAGCAGTGTCATCACGGACGTGGAGATATGAAGACTACACTTACTACGATCCTCCAAAAACATTTAGAAACATTAAAGGTGGGCAGTGACAGTGGAGTTTTTTTTTCGAAGAAATAACATTTCTAGGTGATCTTCCTTTTATTATGCTGGAGGGCTGCGGAAGATTTTGGGAAGCGGCGTGCATAAGACACATTTGCTGTAATTTTATGGTTTTCAATACCGAATCAACTTATTTATTCTATCCTATTTTTTAATTGAACTAATGTTTCAGAATGGCTCTTTTAGTATGTAGGTACTTGAAGTTATCTTCGGAGTAATGTGTATTACAGGTTTTAGAATGATATGGGGGAATATGTATTTGTTTTGTTCTTATTTATTACATCTGCATGCACTTTGCTGCTTGCGGCGAGCCTTAATGGCTTTGCAAGAAAAGTTTTTCATTTTAATTTGGAAATTTATCAGTACAAGTAATACATACAAATAATATTTTAGCATACACCAACCCTTGCTAGTGTAGACATCTTATCTCTGTGGCCGTGATGACATTGCTTGAATAACTAATTGCAGTTACGATGGTTAAAAAAATTTCTTATGCCTATGTTTGCAGCAATTAAAATAAGTGAAATACTTATCACTGCATAATTAAAATGGAGACTACAATATGTACTGCCATGATGAAGCTTCGAACCCTGGCCCCCGGGTGACAGCCAGAGACGCTCAACTCTAGACCAACCAACCCATTTGTGCATCTGTGCATTATTTTGAGATTATACAGCACTTGTTACAAATACCGCTTGAAAATTAATTAATCACAGCCAAACTAAGGCCCATTCAATGGATCCACTATCAGTTTAGAGATGTGTTCGCCATTCTGAATGCCATAAAAATATGGCATTGGAAAAGGCAGAGCAAGGTACATGGTCTCCCATTGTTAGTAGCACTTGTTTATTCCCCATATCTAAATTTTTTATCTTAGTGATTTTATCTAAATTCAGCATGAATGCTAGCATAATTTTTAACATTAGGGCCTGTGCATCAGTCAAATAATGCCAGATTCTTAGAAATTTGGGATCTGTGCCCCTGATAAAAGTTGACAACTATCTCGCAGAGGGCACATTTCATGTCTTTCATTTCTGTCCTTTGTTTCGTGGGAAATATATTGCTGTTTTTTGCAACCTAGAAAACAAGATTTTTTATTAAGGTTTTATTTTTTAGTTTCTGTATTTAGTGATTAGAGTAAAAAACCAAATTGATCATGTCTTGACTGAGGATAGACATAAAAGCTGCATCACAGACGTTAGAAGCAAGAGGGGAGCAGAATGTGGAACGGACCATTACTTGATAATAATAAAAGTAAGGCAAAAAGTGTGCAAAAACAGAAGAGATATACAAAAGACAAAACAAAAGTTTGATCTCAAAAAACTTGATAACCCAAATATTAGGAAAGAGTTCATGATTAAACTTTCTAACAGGTTCCAAGCCTTAGAAAAGGAAGAAGAGGATTCTATAGAAGGAAAATGGAAAGTTATTCGAGATTCAATTCAGGAAGTAGGGAAGGAAGTAGTTGGGTTCCAAAATAATAGAAAGAACAAGAAAACTTGGTTCAATGAAGACTGCCGGCAAATGATAGACGAGAGAAAAAAAGCCAAGGCAGGACTACTTACAGATGACAACCATGAAAAAAGGGAAGAATATTTAAGAATTAATAGAAAGACAAACAAGACACTGAGGACCGCTGAAAGAAATTTTGTGAAAGATCAGTTAAAGAAAGCGGAAGAAGACAGAACAAATAACAATTCTAGAGAATTTTTCCGTTCGGTGAGATATTTCAAACAGGGTTTTAAACCTAGAACATTTGGGGTCAAAGGTAAAGATGGCAAAATTACCTGTAACCAAAAAGATATCCTTAATATATGGAAGGATTACTTTAGCAACCTCCTTAATGCGGGCAGGACCCCAGCAGAAGAAGAAGATGAATTATATATATATATATATCCTCAAATACAGATCCAAGATCCATCTGAGGAGGAAGTATGCAACGTGATAAAAGCTCTAAAAAACCACAAAGCTCCTGGAGAGGATGGTATACCAGCAGAATTCCTCAAGGCCGGGGAAAATGCTCTCTTAAGAAAGCTGCATGCACTAATAGTGAAAATATGGAACGAGGAAAAAATACCAAAAGAATGGAACCTCTCTATAATAGTCCCGCTGCATAAAAATGGAGACAGGTTAGTATGCAGCAATTATTGGGGAATATCTTTAATAAACACGGCTTACAAAGTACTGTCCAAAATACTGTATAACAGAATACAGGAATACTCGGAAGAAATTATAGGAGAGCACCAGACAGGTTTTAGAAAACAAATGTCTACGATTGATCAAATTTTTATCATTAAACAAATCTTATCAAAATATTGGGAGTTCAATAGAGATGCGCACCTCCTCTTTATTGATTTTAAGAAGGCGTACGACAGTATCAACAGAAACCAAATGTGGAAATATCTCAGGAGAATGGGAATCCCAAACAAACTAGTCAAACTGGCTCAGATATGTACAGAAAACTCAAGTTGCAAAGTACAGATAAATAATGAATTTTCAGAAGGTTTTGATGTAGTCACGGGGGTACGACAAGGAGATGCACTCTCACCATTGCTTTTTAACCTGTCATTAGAAAATGCACTTAAAGCCGTAAAGGAGCAACAACCGGGGATTGAAGTCGGCAAAAAGATAAATCTGCTAGCTTTTGCAGATGACGTGACCTTATTGGCGGAGGATGCAAATGGGTTAAAAACTCTTGCAGAGTCTCTAATAAAAGAAACCAAAAAAGTAGGATTAGAAATTAGCAAAGAAAAAACAAAATACTTAATTGTTGGTCGACACGCAGAAAATATAGAAGCAGAGGCTTTAAAAGTCCAAAATTATACCTTTGAAAGGACAACAAACTTTAAGTACTTAGGAGTAACCATAGAACAGGAAAATAAAGAGGAAGTAGAGATAAATGCAAGGTTACTTCTCGGGAACAACTGTTATTGGGCTCTTAAATCATTGCTAAAATGTAAACTTCTGTCAAGAAAAACTAAATCAAAACTGTACAAGACAATAGTACAACCAGTAATACTCTACGGATCCGAAACCTGGACTTTAACAAAAAACCAGGAGAGGAAATTGATAGTTTTTGAAAATAAGATCCTCAGAACAATATATGGTCCTATTAATGAAGATGAAGTATGGAGGATCAGAACCAACAAAGAGCTCAGAGAATTATATACAGATCCGGATATAATAGCGCAAATAAAAAGCAGGAGATTAAGATGGGCCGGGCATGTAAAGAGGAGAAAAGATGAGTCCATGCTAAGAATGGTATCTGAAAATCAACCCCGAGGAAAACGTCCGCTTGGGCGACCCCGACTTAGATGGCAGGACCAAGTGAAAAGGGACTTAGGGAAGATGAGAGCAGATGCAGAATGGATGGCGGATAGAGATAGATGGCGACATGTTGTTGGTGAGGCCAAAAACCTCCTGAGGTTTGAGTGGCCACATAGGTAAGGTAAGGTATTTAGTGATATAAAAAGGATGAAAGAAAGTATGCATAATTTAATTTGTAAAATTAACAAATGTTTTTTTCCTTTTTTATTTAATGACTCTTATACCACATTTTAAGTTTTTATTAACAAATCAATTTCCACAGTTACCCAATATCATACGATAACATTTTTCCTATCACAATCACAGGGATTTATTACACCCTGTATTGTCTTTCAGAGTTCATTTTTTAATATAAATAAAAGGTCAACAACATAATAAATACATTGGAAATATGTTCCACACCAATGGTTCCTACTATAAGGCTCCAATGTTGAGATAAGAATAAAAAGCTATTTTGGCCATTATAAGAAACTACTCAGTAAATTATATTTGAGGAAGCAAATTACATGTTAGAATAAGAATCTAATTTTTTTCATTTTATTAACTGAAAATTCCAATCCTTATTCCATTTTACAAGAAGCCCTAACTAAAAAAAGGGAATGTTGATTTTAAAAAGATAAGTTTCTTTATCACTCATACTTTCTTTGCAGAGTATTGAAGGAGAAGGGGCAGCAAATGACCCTTTGGGGTCTTCTGTGGATACAAAAGAGGGCATTCAAGGTGTAAATGAAAGCACTTCAGAGCTCGCCTGCTCAGTCCAAACCACTGAAATATATATTCCTGTTCAAAACTGCCTACTATCCAGGAACGATAACTTGGTAAGTTTTATTCTCACATGCTGTGTAACCTGAGTTGACCCCCCCTTCAGCTGTACAAATTTCTTGTATTTCTTGTACAAAGAAAGAGGGTGCCTGTCATAAATGTAAGTAGGTATTTCAAAGGGAAGTCAGACAACATATGTGCAAACTTCAATTGTTGTGCTTTTCCAGTTGTAATTTGTGAGGCAGTAAGCCGAAACAAACAAATCTTTTTTCATGCAAGTCAACATCAGTTGTATAACACTGCTAATCTTTTGATAGAAATGTCTTGTATCCCATGAAGTAGACATTTGGATAAATGTGTTTAATCTCTGTTCAAGCCAGTAGTCTTGGCTATAACTAGGCTGTGTCTCATGATTGCCCTCTATTTGTTCAAGGCATCTTCCTCTTTTATTGTTACTAAGGAGCCAGCAAAAACTGTTGTGGTACTTCTTTTTAAGCCTGGGTAAAGAAAAGGTGAAGACAACCCTAGTAGAAAAAATTGTGTTCTTTTGGTGTTCTTTATATGTTCATTCAGTGTTCAAGTGTTCTTTTGATGTTCTTTTGGTGTTCTTTTATGTTCACCAATTTCTTGGTGTGTTCTTTTGATGTTCAATTTATGTTCTTTTTATGTTCATCTCAGTGAACACAAAATGAACATTTTTCTTTATGTTCATTTTGTGTTCCCTTTGAGTTCATTTTATGTTCACCATGGTGAACACAATATGAACATTTTTTTATGCGTTCATTTTATGTTCACTTTGTGTTCATTTTATGTTCACCATGGTGAACACAAATTGAACATTTTTTTATATGTTCATTTTATGTTCACTATGTTGAACACAAAATGAACATTTTTCTTTATGTTCATTTTGTGTTCCCTTTGAGTTCATTTTATGTTCACCATGGTGAACACAAATTGAACATTTTTTATGTGTTCATTTTATGTTCACTTTGTGTTCATTTTATGTTCACCATGGTGAACACAAATTGAACATTTTTTTATATGTTCATTTTATGTTCACTATGTTGAACACAAAATGAACATTTTTCTTTGTTGTTCTTTAAAATAAACCAGTATAAAATTCTCATTCCTTGGAGGTGATTGTGGATAACTGCAGTTCATGTGTCATGACAAGTAGCTTTACATAAAACAAGTAATACAGATGATTTTGGAGACTTTGTCTACCAAAAATGAGTTTGAATTTCGCCATCTTGAAATCCACAAAACTGTATTTTTTAGCAGTTTTCCATAATATTTCTAGAAATTTAAAATAATGAATTTCCGGGAAAATTATCCCAAAATGAAGGCATATCATCAAAAAATGGACATTGAACGATCCGAGAATGCAATCAAGGAACACCTGAAAACACTCTCAATATGTACTTTATTGCATACTAAGCAGGGATAAGGCCTGAGCATTTGGCTTCCACTTCTAAGATCGTTTCTAATAAAAAAATCTGGAAATAAAATGATATGAAACTTATCCAAACACTGACATCTGATTCGCAAAGATGTGAAAGTGTTCATGGTAGTGATGGGACTTCCGTGAAAGCTTTTTCTTTGTTGTTCAACAAAATGTTCTTTTTATGTTCATTTTGTGTTCTTTTGATGTTCAAAAAAGTGTTCATTTTGTGTTCAAATTATGTTCTTTTTATGTTCACAGACGAGTGTTCATTTTGTGTTCTTTTTATGTTCTTTCTGTCACAAAACACATAAAAAGAACATAAAGTGAACATTCGGTGAGCATAGAAGGAACACAATTTGAACATTAAATGAACATAAAAAGAACACTGAATGAACACACTTTTTTCTACTAGGGAATTCATTGTACTGAGGAACTTCGATCTATAATTCCTGCTGTTGTGCCCCTACTGCAAGTGGCTTAAACTCTCATTTGAACAACACGCTTTTTGTGATGTAGCTCTCTCTTCCCTAGTTGAACATTAATTATTCAACATTAATAATTGAACATTAGATTCTGAAGTTATTTCTGTGAGTCATAAGAATTTCATGAGTATTTTGGCCATCTGGAGTGGTCTCAAGTAAAAGAAGAGTTTTTATTATTGGAAGAGGTTATTATTGTCTTGCCATTATTGAGTGACGCCCGTTATTATATGTCTTCTAGATGTTTGATATGAAAGAGGAGAATGAAAACCACCTCATTGAAGAGAGTTATCCTGTCCGGCACACGCCTGATCATGCTAGAACTTCAAGTGATGTCTCAGACCCATTGGCAACTGATGGCTTGGTGAGTGTACTCTTGATACATGCTCACACATATAAAACCATTAAGCCATAAAATGCCAATTCCGAGTGTATGTACGTAATTAAAATATTGCAACGCCCAAGCAACACGGCAGAGAGAACAGCAGCAGGCTTATTGCTTCCCCTTCCCGCTAGCCTCTCACACTCTTTGTGTTCCTCTGTCCCATGATTGCCCTCTATTTGTTCAACTTTTCCTCCTTTATTTCAACTAAGGAACCTGCAACAACTGTTACGGTACGTCGTTATAAGGCAGGGTAAAGAAAAGATGAAGACAAGTCAATGTACAGTGGAACCTCGGCACGGAGCATCAACTGAGGGCGAGGGGAATCGGACAGAGCAGGGAGCAAAGGGGATGGCAACTTTGATCAGCAAAGTCACCACATTTTTGCGCCACAGTCGTGCATGGTATAATGGGATAGGGGTGGGGTGTAGCAGATAGCTCTTCCACCGTTTCCATTGTAGTTTGTAATTTACATCCTCAGATGTTTTATATTAAGCATTTTACTCAATGCTATGCTATTATTCTGAAATCAACTAAATGTTTTCTGTCGTTTCTTTCACTGAATATTGCTAGATCATTATATTCAATGTGAGTTATCAGAAGCCGCATATTTACTTCAGTGAGGGTGGTTGGTTTTCGTGAAATAAAGAATACCAATATTAGTTTACTTGTTTACTGAAAACCAAACACCTTGTACAAGGAAATACAAAAAAAATTGTTTTAGAAATTTAGAAATCAATCAAAGGGAAGGATTAAATTTTAAGAGGCAGTTTAACATGGTAAATTTTCTATGTAAATTTTATTTATAGCTTTTAAATTTACACTAAATTGGCTGTTCAATAATGTTTACGAAAACCCTGCACAGCACTGTCGGACTGTCAGCACAGGACACACAGACACAGCACTGTCAGTTGATTGTTCGTGACCTCCATCTAACATTCCTGCTGTTGTGCCCCTACTGTAATTGCCTAAAACTCATTCAAACCAAGCATTCTTGGTGACGTAGCTCCTCCCTCCCTAGTTGAGCATTAATATTCTGGAGTTTGATCTGTGAGTTGCAAGAATTTCATGAATGTATTGGCCAGCTGGTGTGGTCGCAAGTAAAAGAGGGCCTTTACTGAGTGACACCCATTATTGTCTTCTAGTTTGATGTGAAAGAGGAGAATGAAGATCAGCTCAGTGAAGGGAATTACACTGTGCTGTACAAACCAGATCCAGGTGGAATTTCAAGTGATGTCGTAGATCCATTGGCCAGTGATGAATTGGTGAGTGTACTCCTGCCTTGAATAGTTTACTGTCGTTAACTTACTATTCCTGCCTGTACTCCTGTTTTTCAATGGCATGATGTCATTTCATTGTGGAATATTCCCAAACCCACTCAGTGGTAACCAACAGCATTTTCCCTTGTCTGATCAGTCATGAACAACTACAGAAGAGCTTTCATGAATGAATCGCTAAAAATGAATGATTCATTGCAAATAATAGCGCTTGTTTATTTTGCCACAATGGCAGCTCAACTCAGCTCACTTAGCCAGTGAGCTCTTTTACATCATGGCACTGAGCAGTGATAGTTTTTGTGATCATACAAGCACAGTTATCACTACCGATCAGCACAGAGCAAAAGGGGCATTAGGAATTGAGAGTCATACTAAGTGCTGTTGCATTTGCTACACTGTAACAGAGACACCATGTCATCATGATGCAGCTGCTAGCCAGATCCAGTGACAGAATTTGTTCCTTATGAGAGATTGTTATTCACAGGAATTAGATTGTCGGAGATGTGGCTGTTTTAGAAAATTTTATTAGGAAATTGTAACGAGGATAAGGAGTTTTTCCTTTATTACCGTTGTGGATGTATGCAATGCCGTTTTATTGCCAAAAGGAATCAGCTGTTGGTGGCAAGAAATGATTTTGATTTAGTTTGACTCCATTTCTCTCCTGCTATTGTTCAGCGTTTAATGTCAATTTGTACGGTAATTAATTATAATGATATGGTTAAGTCCTCAAATTTATGAGCGAGTAAGTCACCAGATAGGTCCAATAATGTTATTCCTCCTTCTTTTCAAGGCTTTCATTAGGTTAAAAATGGGATTAATAATTAGATTTTATAATGGGGACTAGGAATTTATCCTTCATTGCCATTTTTAAATAGGATGTTAAGTGGGTCGTTTTCCAAAAGATATCAATTGCCATAGATGTGAATTGATATTGATGTACTGTAACTCAATTTTTTGTTGCTTCTGTTCATAGTTTTGCAACACCTCAAGTTTTATTAATTGTGACGTTCGATGTTTAAATCTTGGAGTTTCGTAACATAAGCCCAGACACTGGGAACTTCAGTTGTCTTTCATTGATTGGATGAGGGTTAGACTCCAGAAAACAAGAATAATCAGTAGTCAGAGAAGTAATTGTGATAAAATTGCAAATCATTTTCAGTCAACATAAATTTTGAGGCAGAAATATTAAAAATCAACAGCATTAAAATAATCAAAAATTATAATTCATAATCTCAAAAGGAACTTTACCAATAATTTGAAAAATAAAGTGCAAAGCTGTGTTTGTCTGTGAGCACCAAAAATGAGTTGGGGTCATTCCATATCAAATCAACCAATATTTTGACCAAATGACACCCACCGACTCGGATTTCCATGAAACTTACCATGGTCATACATTTTGGTATGATTAGAAATTGTGTGCAATTTTAGCCTCCAATTGTCATTTGTTAATGAAATATGAGCAATTGAAATTTGGGTGTGACCCCTAAAGTGCCGCAACGTGCAACACATGCTGATTTCTATTTTCATCCATAACTCCATTCCTGTGAGATGAAAAGGCATGATTTTTTTTTCTAATGCTAAGTGGTCCATAATGATCTCACCATTATCATTAGATATTCACTGCATGAAGTAATTCAGCTGCAAAAAAATAAAGTTTACAAAAAAATCTCCCTTGCACTATTTTTCATTATCAGCATCCACAGGGAAAGGCCATGCGAGTACAGACTCCTGGTTTAGTTTAAAGTAATCACTAATGTATGAGCAAAGATCCTGATGAAAAAAAATCGTGAGTCCGGCGCTGCTTTTAGTAAAAAAAAAATACTCGTTCATGTTCATGGGAAAAAATGGCTCTCTTTCAAGGCACCTAGA
This sequence comes from Ischnura elegans, assembly GCF_921293095.1. NCBI lineage: Eukaryota > Metazoa > Arthropoda > Insecta > Odonata > Coenagrionidae > Ischnura > Ischnura elegans. Next base: position 2,830,900 of record NW_025791660.1, read on the forward strand.
AATTACACAATTTGGAGGAAATATAAGCTCAATGATTAAACAACTATCATGATTATACAATATTGGATCATGCATTATCTCAATATATTGTATGCTACTGGTTCTTAGTGTAGGAAACACAAAGGCAATCATGTGAATGTACTCCCCCACTTACTGCTAATTTCGTGCTATCAGAACTATTCGAGCAGAGGGAGTTTTAATAAAAAAACTGCATGATCCATTGTACTCTATTACATTCTACATACCTTTTAATCTGTGTCCAAAGACCAAATACATTTCATATCCAGATGTATTTACATCACAGGAATGTACATTATCTACTGTCAAAGGGAACCGTCATCAAATCATTGGAATTGAGAAATTCCTCAGGTACTTCATCCTAATGCTTATTTTCAATGTTTCATTTAGTCACTCTATATCATTGGAAATTTAGGCAAAAAGAGTAAAATTAAATTAATGACCTTACCAATTGATTTGAAAGTGGGCCTTCTCTTTTTAACTGGCTGTCCACATTCTAAGATGTCTCATTGTTTTTCACAAAGTCTAAATATTTTTTTCTTATGTTGTTCACTTCCTCCTTCAAGAAGTAGTATGACCTCCTAGAGCTAGTGGTAGCATGAGAATTAAGCACACACAATAGGTGCCCTTGTGACACACGACAAACATCATATCTCTCTGGCCAAGAGAATGAAGGTGAGGGCCCTTTAGGTGTCATGAATTTAACTGAAATATCACCATCTTCGTGGTTGAAAGCTTTAATTGCTCCAATGTACCAGGGCTTGCTATAAATACACACTGCATATGAACCAACAGCCAAATTATCTGGGAAATCCACTGTTTCAGAACAAAAATCAAATATAATGCTGTACTGATCATCCAGGCCAGTGAACTTTGCAGCGACTTTTCTATCTGATAAAGGCACAAAATGATGGAAATTTCTTGTTCCTGGAATTGTTTTTGCCTTGGTGGATCTTTCAAGAAGTTTACTACGTGACCAAGCCACATCCCTAAACTTAATGTAATGGATTTTGATGTTTTTCATATTATCTCTACAGAATTCATGCATACCGGTGTTGTTTGTTATTTGCTGTGCCATTCGTTTAATGGTACCACCTGTACCATCACCAGAGGACTCTCCATGGCTTGTGGAAAAATAGACTGGGTTGCATTCATTCCATAGTCATTATAATAATGGCACAAATTTATAAAAGATTTGCAGTTTTTATATTGCCCAGCATATCCATCTGTGAAGTACTGAAACTCTTGGATCATAGGCGAAGTTCTCTTTAAAAATTTTATCAGGTGACATTGCACCTCCATAACCAAGGTTACATTATAGTTAAGGTCATCAGATATGAAACAATAAGATGAGGTAGTGAGTGCACCATCTTTCTTCTGGTAAATCAAGCAAGGGTGTATGATGCATGATAGATTGGTCCATTGATATTTTTGAACTTCAACCTGAATTAAAAATGAAAATTTTTCACTAAATTCCATTACGATAGCTGCCTTATCATGACTGAGGGTTTCTTTTCTTATTTTAAAAAACGAGGATTGTTCTTAGGTGACGTAATAATGTGGTATCAGTTTATTCATTTTGAGGCATAGAATGTCCAAGAGTTCATCAATGGATGATATATACAACTGAAGTTCTGTTCTATACGTGGAAACCCACTGCCTATATTTCACTGTATCAGAAGGGTCATATTCACAAAATTTAGAAATGATGATATACTTTAGCCTGGAAGGATCTGGACAGTAAAAACATTTTCTGAGCATAAAATCTGCATTGTTTTTGTCACAGATGATGATAGTGATCAACTTCTTATGCTTCCTTCAATTGCAAGGCATTAATTAGCAGTTTCACATTTTGATGTATGACACAAACACAAACTGAATGAATTCTAGAAGCACCAGCCATCACACACCATTTTGGCTGAAGTGAACAAAATCTGGAGAACCCAATTTTTTCTTGTGGATATTGCTCTTTGAAGAGCACTTAAAGTTTCTTGAGGTTATATAAAATCAACCTCTTCTCCATATACCTACTCATTCTTACTCACACTGACTTTATCTTTGACTTCAGGAATCTGTCTAGGATTCTTGTCAGGCTGGTAAAAAATTTTCTCCAGCTCTTCTGTGGAGTTTAGACGTGGTTTCCCAGCACATGGTGATGGCATAGCAGGAATTCCCTTCTCATCAAGTAACTTTTTTGACTGTCTCACAGTGTAGTCTGAAACATGAAATTCACTTATAATCCTTTTCCTAGACCAAGATAAAGGGGCCAGGGTCAGCATTTGAATTTTACCCTGCCAACTAACTGTTGGCAATGAGTATTAATTTTAGTCAGCAGGCCATCCAAGTTGGCTGCCTTTCGCTTGATGAGTTGACTGTCACTCCCATCTTCATTGCTACTTATATTTTCCAGGGATGGATTCACTAATTTCAATGCACCAGACACTTTAGAAGCAAGGTAATGCTTAGCCTGTGTTATCTTTCCTTTTCAATGTGTCTACTGTGAGAAGACAAAGAATGTAATTTCAAATGAGAGCTGTCTAAAGCCTCCAAGCTGCAGTTGGCTTCTTCATATTTTCTATCACTTTCCAACACAGTCTTAACTGATGTAAGTTCTCTCTCGCTTTCCTCACTGCCATTGGAAACAACTTCACTTTCAAAAATTTTGGAAATCCTCTTGTCACACCTACAGCAAAATTTTTCTCCAGGCTTCACCAGGATGCCCGCTGCTCTCATAGACTTAGACTTTTTTTTAGAGGTATGGTCCTCACAGGACCTTTATGTATGGCAAAAAGGGTACAGTATTTAAGCTGATAACACTCGCATTTCTTTAAGTAGAAAGAAGACGATGAGAGCACACAAGTCAATATAATCTGAGGTTTCAGGAGAGATGGAGTGGAAACGTGACATAATGAAGAAGGAGCAATTTCCACAATTTTAAATTTATTGGTACTACCGGTTTCGCTTTACAGCATCATCAGTTACCTGATAGGTAGCTGATGCATGATCCAATATTGTTTAATCATGAGTATTAGCTTATATTTCCTCCAAATTGTGTAATTTCTAGGTGCCTTGAAAAAGAGCCATTTTTTCCCGTGAACATGAACGAGTATTTTTTTTACTAAAAGCAGCGCCGGACTCACGATTTTTTTTCATCAGGATCTTTGCTCATACATTAGTGATTACTTTAAACTAAACCAGGAGTCTGTACTCGCATGGCCTTTCCCTGTGGATGCTGATAATGAAAAATAGTGCAAGGGAGATTTTTTTGTAAACTTTATTTTTTTGCAGCTGAATTACTTCATGCAGTGAATATCTAATGATAATGGTGAGATCATTATGGACCACTTAGCATTAGAAAAAAAAATCATGCCTTTTCATCTCACAGGAATGGAGTTATGGATGAAAATAGAAATCAGCATGTGTTGCACGTTGCGGCACTTTAGGGGTCACACCCAAATTTCAATTGCTCATATTTCATTAACAAATGACAATTGGAGGCTAAAATTGCACACAATTTCTAATCATACCAAAATGTATGACCATGGTAAGTTTCATGAAAATCCGAGTCGGTGGGTGTCATGGCCTGGTTGATTTGAAATGGAATGACCCGTTGAGAATAACTCTTTCTAGTCGACCGATGTCACTGCGATGAGGGCCCGTGATCAAGAGGGCTACCGCAACCGGGAACAGTGATAGAGTGGAGTGGGGGAATTTAGAAAAGAAGGGGGGGATTGCTGTGTTGTCCAAGTCAGTCGAAATTTCCTGGGAGGTTCCCTTGATGACTTGTTGACTTCTGCAACCCTTTTTTTGGGCATTTCGAAGGCATTTCTGTGGGAGGAGGGTTACATATTTTTGGGAGGGGTTTACATTAAAAAATGCTAATTATTTTAAGATTTTCTTATTCTTAGCTTTTGGTCAATTTGTCTAGAAAATCAGAAGTTTATTTTAGAAATAAGTGGTCTTATAGAGGTAAATAATGTGAAATTATTGGCAAAAAATTACAATGATTGTGGAAGTCCACAATTTTATGAGCTAATAAGTCTCAAGATATGCCAGATGAGGTGATTGTTTTCTCTTGCTCAGGCTTTCATTTGATTATATGAGAAGGAAGAATATCGTTATTACCCGAATCTTGCTGGTCCATTAAGTTTTTTCTACAAAGAGGGCAGAATCATTCATCATGATTTTTTAATATATACAGATTCCCTGTAATTCAAATATTTTGTGTGGACAATTTTGCTTCTTGTACCTAATGATTAAAACATATGTCAATGAGTGTTCCTCTCTTCAATAGATTGATCGGGAGACATTCAAGTGCTCTTCTGTTAAAGAAGATCAGATTAGTGATGATGAAGATCGTTATGTACTCAATGATTGCACTGATGGTGCCTCAAGCACTCTGATGTATGAGACCTCTTCTAATCAGGTAATAAACTCTGCAAATTATTGTGTGTTGGACATGAACTGAATATGAACACTATCGCTATCATGATTCGGAAGTCCTACAATTGGTTTCATACTGCCCTCCATCATTGTGTACCATCTGCTTACCTCTTCATGTTCATGGTCTTTATTTATTTATTTATTTATGTCACACCAAAAACAGCACTAAGGCCTTTACATTGGGCTTATAAACAAAATAAATTATATAAATACAATAATGAACATGTAAAAAAAATAATAATATCATAAGTAACAATCATTTTCAGCTTATACAACAGATACAAAGGTCAGTGTCAGAAAGATAGACTTTTCACTTGGTTATTAAAATTAGAGCGGGAGGCGAAGATGTCAAGAGAGGAAGAAGTATTGGAGACTGAATTGAAAATAGAAGGTAGGCGGGAAAAGAGGGATCGTTGAGATATTGCCAGACGGAAGTTGGGCTGGTGTAGAAGTTCAGTATTGCGGGTTTTGCGACCAGGAATGCGTAGTGAAAAGAAGGATAGGAGATCACTGGATCTGAAGGACCCATTTAAGATGCGGTAAAGAAATTTGATGTCTAATGTCAATCTGCGGTGGTTGGGGTGTAATAATCCAAGTGAAAGAAGTATTTCGGCACGTGAAGAGAATCTGAGGTGAGGTATGCGGTGTCGAACTATTGCTAAGAAGAAATTGAGTGGACGGTTGATTAATTTTAGTGTGGTGGGAGAAGCAGTTGACCAAATGGGGGAGCAATATTCGAGGATGGGTTGCACACATCCGATGAATACTGATTTTAATGCACTCGGTTCGGATATCTCGCTCATGCGATATAGGGTCCCAACCACTGCCATAGCCTTGTAAACAACGGTTTTTATATGTTCGTAAAAGGTTAACTTTTGGTCAAAAGTGACGCCTAAATCGGAGTGGGATAAGACAGAGGGAATCGCAGTAGATTTTCCAGGATTCACACGCAACTGCCATTTATTGCACCATTTCTCTAGCGATTGAAGAGCAGTTTGTAAAACCAGGGAATCAGCCGCGGTGTTAACCCTTTTAAATATTTTACAATCGTCGGCATAGAGGAGAACACCACAACTAGAGGGAAGAATGTCATCAACAATGTCGTCAACGTAAAGAGAAAACAGAAGTGGGCCTAATACACTGCCTTGAGGCACGCCAGAAGAAACGGGTAAGTAATTCGACGAAAAACCTTCTATTAGAACTCTTTGGCTGCGGGAACTCAGGAAATTAGAGATTAAACATAAGAGAGTGCCATGGATATTAAAACGCGACTGGAGTTTGTGGATGAGGAGGGTATGATTAACAGAATCAAAAGCTTTAGAAAAGTCAATGTAACAGACATCCAGCTGGGACCTGTTTTCGAAAGCAGAAATTATATGATGGTGCAGTATAGAGAGATTGGTCAGGCAGGACCCCCCAGGAAGAAAGCCATGCTGCGAAGGCGATATGTAAGGGAGAGTGAAATGAAGTATGCGGTTATGGATAATGCGTTCAAAGATAATAGATAAAATTGGTAATATTGAAATGGGTCGATAGTTCTCAACTATGTCCCTAGGGCCAGATTTCAAAATGGGGGTTACATTTGATTTTTTCCATTGAGAAGGAAAAATTCCAGATGAAAAGAACCTGTTGAAGATTTTTGAGATTGGAATGCAAAGACTGGTAGATGTACGATTGAGAAATAATGAACTAATGTCATCGGAACCCGTTGATTTCGCCGTGGGCAACGAGGACAAATAAGATAACACTTCTGGAGGAGTGGTGGAGGCAGATCCGAGGGAATGAGTGGAAATAGGCTGGAGAGGAGGGAGATAGGTGTTCGGAAGAGAATGGGCGAAGTTGGAATGAAAGTAATTGTTGAATGCTGAAGGCCTAGAGTCCCCTGTATACGATACACCACCAGCAGATAGTGTGCTAGGGATGCGAGCTGTTCTTCTTTTCGCGTTAACGAGGGACCAAAACCTTTTAGAATTAACATTAATATCGTCCAAAATCCCTTTCACGTAGTTAGCGTAGTCACGGCGAAGAAGGAAGCGGGTGTGGCGACGGAGGTTTGCAAAGATCTCACGGGTCTGAGGACTGGGGTGACGCTTACATAGTTTCCAAGCGGCACGTTTATTTTTTAGCGCTAAAGAGGTTTCTTGGGTTAACCAGATGGGCCGCTTCTTCGACACTCGTCGCAAGGGGACGTAATCCGCGATAACAGCATGAAGAAGGTCATAAAATAGTTGAAGGGCCTCGTCAGGGGACCCGCACTCCAGGAGGTCCCAAGGAAGAAGAGAGAGTACGCGGTTAATGGCTGGCCAGTCCGCTTTGTTCCAACACCGGAAAACCCTGGCAGGCGTTGAGGCCGAGGAATCTCGACGGCTGGGGGATAGTGGAAGGGCCAAGGAGCACTCGAGAGAGTCATGGTCTGTGGTGAAAATATTTCTCCCAGGAGCAACGGAGTTCACTTTGGAGGAGGACAGAATATAATCCAGCGTTGCCGAATTTCTTGTGGGGAAAGGATTACACTGGTTGAGGCCAAGACCATTCACGAAATGTTCAAGGAAAAAATCGTCCATTGGATTGCGTGGGGAACCAAGTGACGAGGAGGTCCAGACGATTGATAGATTAAAATCCCCAAACAGTAGCACATCACCTAATGCACGGGCACGTAGCACAGATTCAATTCGTTCTTTTCGGTCTTCTTTTCGTTTGTATCCTCAATAATGGGGATTGGTCAAAAAGAACTGAACTACCAAAACAAATGGTTCACTCAAATGAACCGGTTCTAAAATGAACAGTTCTCTAAAATTCTCAGTTCACTGTTTATGACAGCCATGCACACGTTCTGCTTGTATGGTATGTATGCTCAAAAAGAGGTATTTTGAACTGCAGCTTACTCATGCAAGTGCGTTGCGGCTACAACTGATGGTGGGTAAGATGCAGACCATCCAAGGCCACCAAAGTGCTTCATAGATAACCGAACCCCTCCCCTTCCGTCTCTATTATACCCCTCCATCCACAAATATGGACAGTCAAGCTGCTGAGCAGTTCAAATCGTCTAATATTTCGAATGGGTGTTCAAAATTTTTGGTATGTTTTACCCGTTCGTTTTCTCAGGGTGTCATTTCTCAGAGGCCAGTCTTTTCCATGCAGTGTTCATTTTGCATAGGGTATTCATATCTTGGAGGTTGTTCATTTTGTGGAAGGTGTTCAATTTTGGGAGGCCATTCCTCTGGCTGTTCATTTGGGATCTTACATTCATTTTGATTTCGTGTTCATTTGAACATTTGTGTTCAATGCACAGCATGTGATGGTTCAGGTTCATGGTCAATTTAAGAGTCAGTTATCTGTTCATAATTTGTGTTTTGGTTCAAATTTGATTAAAACATTAGTTTAAAACTTTATTTTGAACAGTTAAATTAATGCAAAAATTCTGTTTCAGCCAATATAAAATTTAAACATACTTTGTTTAACCAGGTTATATCCACTTTATATTTTGCTGTGAAATTATTTGTGATGGCATTAACTTTTAACTGGGTTAATCTATATTTTAACCTGCATTAAGAGGTCTTAACTGATGATTTTGGGAAACAAAAATTTGGCTTCAACTTTCCTCTTATTACTTGTTTGTAGAGTAATAAGATATCGAAGGAGAAGTACCTGTTATTCTTCCAGAGAAAGTCCACAGAATATCCATCGTTTTCAAAGGAATGAAAAATGCATGTAATTTACGGCAATTTTATTTGATGACATTAGGTTTTTCACGTTGCAACATTTTATGTACAATATTGTGACCACTTAGCTTAATTGCACATAATTACACCACAAAGCATTTACTCTTCCTTTGCTCCCCATGTTTAATATTTAAATATGTTACAGAATTCTATGGGTGCAGCATAATTGACTATTTTTTACATTCTACCAAAAGTACTAATTTAGCAATGAAACAGATTATTTCTCACCGCCTTACACATGCTATTATTGCCAGTTTGGGGAAAACTTATGATGTTCTACTTATAAATACATAATGAATTTGTATTCAGTCACTAGATGTTACAGCACCTGGAGTAAGCACTACCTATCAAATGTCCATGCAGAGTAAATTGATCCTTCCTATTTCCCCTTTGAAGTTATGCATCTATTGTTATATAAAAAGTTCATCTACAGATTTCTCATATTTATTAGCTCAGGATACCCTTCCATTTTATCTTGTCTGCCTAAATTATATTTTTTGTCATAGTAGCTTTGAGGGACATCACATGGATTTTGCTATGTAAATAAGAGGTAGTTGGTGTATAGTAATGTGGTAAGTTTAAAAACATAATTAATTAGAAACACTATAAATTCCTGGCATTAAATACCTTGAGGAAGCTTGCACGGAATAAGATTATATCCAGGAGAACAGCGTACCACCTGGTTTCATCTCCTCTATCTTCTGAGTTGGACCTCTTCACAGCCAAGTGGTGTAATCGCTGGTTCAGGAAAGCTGATGGAAATCAAGGAGGGGAATGATATGCTGGGATGAGGTCTTGGAGGGGGAGAGAGATGATAGGACGAAGTGGATTAATTCTCCCTCCAAACTGCATTCAGTGGGCTGGTTTGGAGGGCTGGTTCAGAGGACAGCTTTGGAGGACAGAGTTCAGAGACAAGAGTTCTGAGATTCTTTAGAGAAAATTCCTTTACTCAATAACCTTTGCATGAAAACTCCTTTGCAGGAGATGTTCTGCAGATAAGTTTGGGGGATTTTGGGGTAATTTATGGAAGAAAGTATTGCCATAATTTTGGGGAGGGGTTAGCATTAAAAATGCCACATGATTTTAAGATTTTCCTATTCATAGCTTTTTATCTATTTGTCTAGAAAACCAGAAGTTTTTTTTAGAAATTAGTGGTCTTATAGAGTTTGATGTGAAATTATTGGGAAATAAATTGTAATGATCGTGGAAGTCCACAATTTTATGAATAATGAGTTTCAAGATATGCCAGGTGAGGAAATTCTTTTCTCATACTTAGGCTTTCATTTGATTATATGAGAAGGAAGAATATCTTTATTACCCGAATCTTGCTCGTCCATTTATTTATTTTTTTCTACAAAGAGGGCAGAATCATTCATCATGTTATTTAATTTCTACAGACTCCTTGTAATTCAAGTATTGTGTGCGATCACTTTTGTTTCTTGTATCTATTGATTAAAACATGTATCAGTGAGTGTTTTACTTTCCAATAGGGTGATCCAGCGACATTCAAGTGCTCTTCTGTTAAAGAGGATCAGATTAGTGATGATGAAGATGGTTGCCTACTCAATGATTGCACTGATAGTGCCTCAAGCAAACTGATGTATCAGACCTCATCTAATCAGGTAATAAGCTCTGAAAATTATTGTATGTTGGACTTGAACTGAATATGAACACTATCGCCGTCACGAGTCAGAAATCTTAGAATTGGTTTCATACAGCCCACCATTCTTGTCTACTATCTGATTATCTTTTCATGCTTATGAGTTAACTGTTTATGACAGCACTGCACACATGCTGCATATTCGGTCCAACAGATATGCTCAAAAAGAGGAATTTTGAAGTGCAGCTTACTCAAGAAATTGTGTTGTGGCTACAACAAATGGCGGGTGATGTGCAGACAATCCAAGGCCACCAAAGTGTGTCATAGATGATCAAGACCCTCTCCTTCTGTCTCTATTATACCCCTCCATCAAATATGGACAGTCAAGCTGCTGAGTGGTTCGAATGCTCTAATATTTCGAATGGGTGTTCAAAATATTTGGTATGTTTTACCCATTCGTTTTCTCAGGGTGTCATTTCTCAGAGGCCAGTCTTTTCCACGCAGCATTCATTTTGCATAGGGTATTCATACCTTGGACGGCGTTCAATTTTTGGAGGCCATTCCTCTGGCTGTTCATTTGGGATCTTGCATTCATTTTTATTTCGTGTTCATTTGAACATTTGTGTTCAATCAACAGGATGTGATAGTTGAGGTTCATGGTCATTTTAAGAGCCAGCTATCTGTTGGTAATTTTTGTTTTGGGTTCAAATTTTTTTAAAACATTGGTAGCTAATTTAATGAAAAAATTCTATTTCAGCAAATGCAAAAGTTAAAAATACATTGTTTAAGTTGTTATATCCACCTTATATTTTGCTATGAAATTTTTTGTGATGGCATTAACCTTTAACTGGGTTAATCTATATTTTAACCTGCATTTCTTTAACCCTCATATGGATTTGTTGCGCCTTAGCGGCGCTCGTGGTTTTAAAAGTGGTGTAAAAATTTTCCATTCCAATGAATCATTTTGAAAGTTTCAGTAGTCTATTCTGCTTTCTTTGTTTCAATATAAAATTTTTTTAGCATACTGTTGATAGGTTACATTTTATTGGCCTCTAATGGAAAAAGTTACATCGTTAGATTTTTGGCGCCGCTGCGGCACTCAGTATTTCCTCGTTGCTACGCCGTTCACTGCACTCTCAATGTTAATGTCAAAGCATTTATGTTTTGTATGAAACGCTATAATATATTTATAATCATATTATTTATATTTCTAAACATTATAAACAAAATGAAATTGTTAAACTAGAGGAAAATATTACCATACCAATTTTGCTTTCTATTTTAGCTAAGAATCAAAATATTTTCCTCGTTATGATGTTCATTGACAAAACTTCATCTTTTTACAAGAATTATTCATAAAAACTCATGGCTTGTCAAAGTTGTTTTTTCATGGGCCGCCGACGTAGTTTTGCTTGGGCCGAGAATTTCCTCATTGCCACGTCAGGGTCTGCACTCTCAACGCTAATGTCAAAGCAATTATGATTCATATGAAATGCTATAATCTATTTATAATCCTATTATTTAATTTTTTAACTTATAAACCAAGTGAAATTGTTTAACAAAAGGAAAATATTACAATACCAATTGTGCTTTCTCTTTTAGCTAAGCATCATTATGCTTGCTTTGTTATAATGTTCATTTACAAAGCTTCATCTTTTTGCAAGAACTATTCATAGAAACTCATGGCTAGCCAAGTTTTCCTTGTTTTTTCTGTGGCTGCCAACTTAGTTTATGGGCACCTTCTCCGCTCTGCGTCCACGTACCTGCCGTGGTGATAGTGACCTTTGGGTAAATCCTAGGGTGACTCTGTTTAGAATAACTCCAAGCAGCAATTCTAAGAAAAATTTAACACAATGCATTATCCGAATTCGTAGAATAATGCTTCATCACCGTTGTGTGAATATTTCTTTGAATGAGTAACTGTAACTTGCTAGGAGATTCAGAAGTTTCACCGACTACCGTGAAGAACCCATCGCACAGTTATTGTTGTATGTCTTGTACCTTTCATTTGAAAAAAATCCCTTTGTGGCTATGATAGTCTATACCAAATTGCTGGCGTTTATATAGCTACTGATGATGTGACAGTTTACGATTGGGGTGAAATCAAGATAAATACCCAATTAATTGTGTGATAGAAAATAATTTCTTTTCCCTGATTATGAGTTTAGACTTAACATGGTAAAAATCGTTTCATTATGAATAGGTGAAAAGACAATTCACCGTGAGGTGAAAATTGTGAACATATTTCTCGTTTCTTTGTGTACTGAAATGCACAGATGTTTTATGCATTGGGGGTGTTACTAACGTAAAGAGGTGAGTGAGGAGGAGAAAGGAGAAGGAACGCCAGGAGGTTCTTTTGAGGTGAAGGAGTGGTAGTGTGTCGACTGCCAAGGATCAGGGAATACCCAGATCGTTAGGACAGGTAGGAGTAGAAAACCCTTATTGTGAAAAAGGTTGGGAGTGCGAGGAGGCAATTAGATACAAAATCCTGCTTTTTCTTCATCCTTCCCACGCTGCATGAAGGACAGGGAACAAAAGTCTTGTCAAAACGCTCTGCAGTGGCCCTCCCTTTATTCCAAGAAGGTCCATCTCAGTGGGTCATTAGGGTGGAGAGAAGTTCAATCAAGTTTTGTGGGAGGGGGAAGAAGGTGGTGAATGACGAATAAGGGAGCTTAGTGGGAAGTTATGGACAGTCTCAATGTTTGGGTCAGTGAAACCCTAAGAAAGGAAATGGAAAGAAAATGTAAGGGAAGTCTTTCCTAAGTGAGGGTAAATTTGTCACCCCACGGCATTCTTTCATCAGTTTCTCACGCATAGCTGGACGAAAGAAAAAAGGTAGCTGCTCCTTCTCCTCTACCACCAATAACACATACTGCTAAGAATTTATTTTTTTTGGTTTTTCCCACCAATCCAGGAGTAAAACCTAATCTCATGCACTCCCACGCTAAACATTTACCCATTCATATCTAAGGAAACCTTTCCCTTGGGCTACACATCCCCAGTGGGGGAATAGGGCTACGTGGCAGAATCTTGTAAAAATCATGAAAGTAACACTCGTATCTTCTCACTTAATCTGCAGCTGTTCCATTAACGTTTAATAACTTATCCTTCTACATACACTGCAAAGATATAACATATGGGTGGATGCAGTGAAGCAAAACTATGTCATATGGGCATAAACGAATTTTATTCGGTCATCAATTTTAGTATTTAGATACATAAAATTATAAACAATGTAAGCATTAAAAAGCAGAGTTTGTAGATCTCTGCATACAAGAAAAATATTTCAAACAACAATTACACACGAAATTAAAACTTTCACTCGACAATAACAAACAAAGGGAACTGAAATAAAGAGCATAACGGCAAGAAATGGAAAAGAATGCAGCGTTCAAGATTTTTTGTTATAACTTCAACAATAAGGGTTTAAGTGTAGCAAAACATGGTAAGAAATAAAGAAAATAGACGTATTTTCCATTATCAATCAGAAAACATGTAAATTCAGGCTAACTTTGAAAGATAATAGCAAAAAATGATGCGGCGCTGCTGTGGCACCGTAAATCCAACAACGTAACTAATTTTGTGAATCCATATGAGGGTTAAGAGGTCTCAACTGATGATTTTCGGAAACAAAAATTTGGCCTCTACTTTCCGCTCATTACTTCTTCGTAGGGTAATAAGACATCAAAGGAGAACTACTTGTTACTCTCCCAGAGAAAGTCCACGGGGTATCCATCGTTTTCAAAGGAATGAAAAGAACATGTTACCTACGGTGATTTTATTTGATTACATTAGGTTTATCACGTTGCAACATTTTATGTATTATATTGTGACCACTTAGCCTAATTGCACATAATTACACCACAAAGCGTTAACTCTTCCTTTGCTTCCCATGTTTAATATTTAAATAAGTTTCTTCATATTCAAATGCATTTCTATATCTCAATCATTAATGATAATTACTGGGGATTATGTTGCAGCCCAATACCTTAACTACTTCGCTAGGGGAGAAGCTGGAAGCTCAGGTCACAGCAGCCATTATGGCAGATCTGGACTGGACGCTGATTGAGGCAAAGAAGGAACCATCCCCCATGGAGAATGCCCAGGTATGTATAGAATTCTTGTAATCGAATTTAATTATTGGACGAAGGAGATTTTATGTAAAAAGTGAAAATTTAATCATTTTAAATGATAGGAAATTGTGTTTTCTGGATAGCTTTAAAGGTATTCAATTCAATTCAAAGTAACTGATAACTCAAAAAAATTTTTTTATCTCAAAAAGGTTTCTTTTCTTTTTATGTTGTACATTTCTGTTGTAGTTTACTCTACTTGTTGTAGTATATTTTGTCATAAAAAATCCTGGGATGAATAAATTACATCCTATTAGCCCTTCAGAGGGCATGTAGGCTGCGACAGTGTGTGCCATGTGCCGTTGTTCATGTGATGACATAGAATACCTGTGATGTTCAGTAGCAGTACATTATTAACCTTTTCCCTTATAAAAACAAAAATATGTGTCTGGACATTTCCTGACCGGAGAGGAAAGCCACAAATTTTCATGGGAGATTTTACTACCGAGGTGAAAGAATGCGAGATATATACGTTTCCTAGCACTTCCCTTTTTATGACGCTTTTTATGACGGTCGTGAGTAAGCCATGTCTTTGTTTGGGGACCCAAGACTGAGGGGCTTAGGCTGTCCCCTCGAAATCCGGGAGCACATACCCGGACCCTTCGTCTTATCTTACTCCTCTTAGTGGTAGGCTTCAACAGTCATAAATTTTGTATCCAGTCATTTTGCAAAATAAATATTTGTAACTTTCACAAAAATTTTAAGACAAGAAATAAATTCATTTTCTTTTGAGCTGTGTGTTCAAATTTTAAACAACATTCTACGATAATTCACAACTTACGTCTTCATTTCAGCATTAACATCAAAGTGGAAATTGATGCTGAATTAAATGCGTTCATATCAATGCTAGAGCTTTGTTGAAACTGACAATTCTCATGATAAATGAGGAATACAATTCAAAATCTGCCATTAACGTTCATGCAACAATTCTTGATACAGCTTATTCAAAAACAGATCAATATAAACACAGCATAATAAACCAGAAACCAATGCTGCTGGTAGAGTTATAAACCATGAAAGGAGGGAGCACAACTACATTTGAAGTCAAGATAATGCAGAGACCCCACTAGGAAGAATATCTTGGGGCTCAATACAGCAGTGCTAAGGTGAGAACTCCACTGTCTTGAAAGGGTTTAGTCCTCAATAGCTTCACATAGATGCTTGTTAGAAACCGGCACATGGTTAGCAATAAATATGTTGTGCTTGAAAGGAAGTGGGTGGGTATGTGCCATGACCAAGCAGTGCTGGGAACGTTTACGCTACTTTTATATTATCAGCAATTGGCCTACATTCTTGCCTCCACTTGAGGGGTGAGGGTGCAAGCATTGTATAGCTCTAGATTTACAAGTGACCAAGCTTAACTCTTTTCCCTGCAGTGAATAACAAAAAGCTTGTACTCCTTGAATGTAGGGGCTTGGATTTCCAGTTGATATTTTTTTTTGAAATTACTTCCGTCAGTGACCCTTCTTCAGCATTCCTTTTCTCTTAGCTAGGCTGATGCATTGCTATTCATGGGCAATGTGACCCATTTGATTCAATGTTACTGATAACTGCTACAGATATTCTTATCTCAAAATAAGCCGTTTTTTTTCTTTTTATATTGTACGCGAGCATTGTAGTTTACTTGCCTTATATTTCACTATACGAAATCCTAGGTCTAATAAATCATATTTCTGTATGATATTTATTCATGATATAAAATCCTCCATCCAATGAATCATATCTCATTAACCACGTCTCAGATTTGACACCAACCTTGTAGCATTATAGTCCATCGGGAGCTCTCCACCATGGAGTTTTATGACCAATGGTTTAAACAAAAAACACAGTTCAATATTTACAGGTATAATATATTCCGATAAAAGTGGTCTCCCTTCAAGTAGTAGCAGTGGCCTGTTGGTGATGGTGTTTGGCTACTCTATGTAGGTCCTAGGTTCAACATTCACATTTAGCTCTTTTTCATATTTTTTCTACTTTTTTATAACACAAAATGTTACAATAGCCTGCCATTCATCATTATCTCCATGATTTTCACAGGAGAATAATGTTTTTTGAGTGGAAACGTTTTTCTGCAATGCAGCAGCATGAGATTCTGCCCCATTATTTTCACACAAATGCCTAGTTTCAATTATTTTGCTTCTTTTGATACCAAAGAAACTCTTGGAAGGCATTTCATCAATATAATGACATCAATGGCGTAGTTAGCTAATAAAGATAACGTTAAATGCAGGCGTACCAAAAATCAAAGACCAGTTCCCTGTTAAAAAAATGGGAAAATATTTAATTCTCTGGTGGTGTTAAAATAAAATTTATTTTGTAAGGAAAATATTTGTGAGGAACACCAAATTTTGATGCAATGTGGTTTGTAAATTTTTTTAAATCAATCCTTTAAAAAAGTGTCCTGAATCCCTTTTTGTTCATAATTCATATATTGATGATTACTTACAGCCTACTTTAAGTGAGGATGTGGACCCAATTGAGATTTCGACAGTTGCCCATGATTCCACTACCGAGGCATTTGGTGAGTACTCCTATGGGTTGCAAATAACTTTAAATATACATGGTGGAATTGATTTTAATGTGGAGGATGTGCATGTAGATGATTTTATTCAGCCAACTTTTACTGTGACTGGAGAACTGATTGTGAATTTGACAGTGGCCCGTGAGTCCTCAATGCAAGCAGTGGATGAGTGATTTCAATGGCTGCAAATAGCTGAATGCAGATAAGGCTTAGGCCACTTTCAGGTGGGATGACTTTTCGCCAGCTGCCGTATGCGGTGCCTTGCTTTCGAATAACCATATTTTTCTATGGATGCCTTCAAAGGAGTCAATTCACCACATGGTCACCATGGCACACGTTCACATTCAATCCAGTGTTTTGCTATCTTCAGGGTGAAATGTATGCAGCTCTATATTGAAGCCACTTTCTGACAAGGTGAATCTCTGGATTCCATGGTGTCATGCAGGGAATGTAGGATGGCAAAAATTTTCTCGTTTGAATGTGGCCTTATTACTTTACATAACTGATTGTGAAGGACCTGAATTAGTAATTTATATGTTTTTCAATGGCCTTCCCTAGAAAATGTGAACATGGGTGGTCAAATGAATTAAAAAATTAGCTTTGCTTTTGGTCCATTTTAAATATGTGGGAAAATTAGCTAAAATCTCCTAAATGAGCACATCTAATTCACCCTTTGTCGTAATGGTGCTTTGTTAGGTTCAACAGAGAATCAAGCAAAACCCTTCCTTAGAGTAGAAAATATCATTCATGCAATGTGGAATTTAGAGCAATGATCCAGAAATGAAATCTGTATGGCTAAAAAACAGCCAAAGTTGATTTTAATCCCATTATTGTAGTAGTTTGGTGTATTTTTGTTCTGCATAGTAATGATAGTAGGTATACACACTAATTTTGCCTTGTTAGCTTATGTTTCTAGCTATTTATTTTATCCACCTTGCCACAGGAGGTAAATTCAGAGGCAGTCACTTTTTCCCATCTAACCCATTCATGATAAATGTCAGGTGGAGCCGACAAGCATTTTCGTGTGCAGAAGACCTAACTGCAGGTATAGCTATTGCAGACTTTTTAATACAAATGACCAGAAGTTGGCCCTATCAAACATGAGGGAAGGGAAGTGACTGTTGCTATAGCAATTGTCTGATGCATTCGGACATGGCCTGAGACCCAGCTTAGCGAGTGCTTGGGGCCACTCCTCCGCAATTATGCCTGATCCACCCATTCATTTATCACCATCCTAACCGCAGAAATCCATTGCAAAGTGGTTACGTTGTCATTAGTTTTTTCAGTGATATATTTCATTGCATAGTACAATGTTTTTATACTTTGAACTGAATTCTTTGTTTTGTTTCACAGTTCTCCATTGCAAAGTGGTTTATATTCTCCATATTGTCTGTGGTTTTTCTAATGATTTAATTTGTTGAATACTACAATTTTTTGTACTTTGAAATTAATTTTTCTTTTTTTCCCAGTTTAAGCAGTTTAAAATGAAATTTTGGCATATAAGTAACAGACTTCCATACTTATCCTCAGCCTTATTACCTTTTATCAAGTAAATTTTTTGTTATTAATGTTAGAAACCCATTAAAAATTCCAGAGCTTGAAAATATATTAGTACTTCTTTTAGAAGAGTCAATTATTGAAAATAAATACAATCTTTTGTCGAAAAAAAACCGCAGTCAGTTAAATAGTTGACCAATAGGGTAGAAGGGTATAGTCCTGTGGCAGGGATAAGGGACGGGTGCCCTGTTGAGCTGGGTCCTAAATCTGAGAGACGAAAATGCCAGGGTAACTCCACCCCAAAAAAGAGCTCAGTAGAAAAAGAGGTTTTAAATTTCTCATGTTACTCATAGAATTGAAAACGTTCTGCGATTATAGGAACAGGCAAGAAAGGGTGAAAGATATAAGCAATGAAAGATAAGCCCTGATAGTGTTTTGTGAAAAAAATATACGTTTCTTCATGAGATAGAAATCGTTTGGAGGGGTGTATGGGTAACATTCAAATAATTGCACACAAGCATTTGGCATTCTACTACAGCCTTCTTGCCTTTGTCCTTTATCAGTTTTGTGTTCCTTTTCAATTATTTCCCCCTGTTTTCATGTATATCGAGATTTTCTGGGCTCGAGTCCATTTTGGAGCAATTTAGTCCCCTGATCTCTGCCTTCTTCAATCAATTTTAAGTGGCAGGCTCAGGAGTCTTAGATTTCATGTTTAGACTGTTATAGTCACGATTTCAAATTCTATTCTAGGGGCCCCAGCAGCTAAAGGAATGCCCATTCAAGCATCATCAACCTTATACCTGCATGCAGTAGGAAATGTCAGGAATCATTCAACTGATCAATACATTGGTCCCACAGCCTTGGTGGCACAAATTGATTCGGGGACTGGAGCATCCCAAGCAGGAATGGGAAGAAGCCTGATGGATAAAGACTTGGAAAAATGTGGTGCTCTTGATACTGATAAGTTATGCTCAATTCATGATGATGGGCAATTTAATACAAAGCACATGGAATCACTTAAAATCAGAGGAGACAGAGCTTCAGTGACTGTTGTTGGGGAGGTTGATTGTGATGCGCCAAATACCAACGATAACCTTAGACTTATCAGAATCAGTGGAAATGTCAGAAGTGGCTGTGAGACTGTCATGGGAGACAATGAAGAGATAAATAATTGCTTGATCAAAAATGCTGGGAACACATCAAAGGAAAATTCATATCATTGCTTTAACTGCAGAGATGGGTTCAACAACAAAAACGAGCTGCTCAAACACATGAAAAGTCATTCTATTGCTCAAAATATTGATGCTATAGCAGAATCATCAATCGGAGATGTGTCTCTCAAAACCGTTCCGTCATGCGGATTTAGCAGTTTTGGAGAGCCTACCTCCTCTAAGACATTACTTGGGCTGGAGAGACTAGAGCCGAGTCAAAAAAGAAAAGGGCTTCCCAAGGAAACCGGTGGAGGAAAAGGGGACAAGAAAAATGTAAGACGAGTGTCGACTAGTTTCCCTGTGGAAGAGAAATCAACCTCACAAAGTTTATCCTCAGAGCCATTTTGCATTGGGAACCAATGCAATCGCGTGGGTGCGAGAGAGAGAGGGAGACCGTATTCATGCAGCGCGTGCACTAAGTGCTTCACTCGCAAGGGTGGCCTCGTCAAACACATCCGGACACACACGGGCGAGAGGCCATATTCTTGTAACGTGTGTGAAAAGTCTTTCGTGAATAAGGGCCACTTGGTTACTCATGCACGTACGCATACCGGAGAGAAACCATTTAGATGTAATATTTGTTGTAAGTCTTTCAATCATAGTGGTCTTCTCAACAGTCACATGGGAATACACACGGGAGAGAAACCATACTCATGCAGCGAATGTGGAAAATCTTTCTCTGGCAAAACTCACTTAAATAGACATGTACGGACGCATTCGGGAGTGAAACCTTATTCATGCAACGAGTGCGGTAAGTCTTTCTCGAGTAGGAATCACCTGAATAGGCATTTAATGACGCACACGGGAGTGAAGCCGCACTCGTGCACAGTCTGCGGCAAGTCTTTCGCGCAAAAAGGTGACCTTAATATTCACATTCGTGTACACACCGGGGAAAAGCCTTACGTCTGCGCGACGTGCAGCAAGTCTTTCGCTCAAAGGAACGCCCTTGTAGCTCACATGCGCACCCACTCATTAGAGAAGCCTTTTTCGTGCAAAATTTGCCAAAAATGTTTCACTGGGAGAGGCAATCTCAAGAAACACTTGCTGGTACATTCGGGAGAGAAGCCTTATGCCTGCGAGGTGTGCAGCAAATCCTTTGCTCGGACGGACCACCTTGCTTCCCACATGCGTATCCACTCCACGGAGAGACCTCACTCTTGCAGCATTTGCTTCAAATCTTTTGCCGATAGTTCTTCTCTCGGCAAACACATACAAACACACACGACAGAGAAGCCTTATACCTGCAACGTGTGCAGCAAGACTTTCACCCGGAGGAAATACCTTGTTCGCCACATGAGTTCACACAGAGGAGATAGACCTTTCTCATGCAACGACTGTGAAAAGTCTTTCTCTAGAAAGGACTATTTGGTGAAACATTTTCGTACGCACTCCGGAGAGAAGCCTTAGTCATGCAGAATGGGCGAAAATTCTTTTTATAGAAGAAGCCATCTGGCCACATGGGATCGCACACAGGAGACATTTTTCATGCAGGATGTGCAAAAAAAAACCTTTCACTTGGAATTATTCTCTCGATAGTCACATGCGAAACCACCTAACCTATGTCTGCAAGTCCTTTATTTGGGTTTCGCCTCGTTTCCCACATTGGATCTCACACGGGAGAGAGGCCTTTTTCATGCAACGAGGGTGAAAAGACTTTCTCGAGAGGGGGCGACTTTGTGACACATTTGTAAAAGCAAAGAAAATAAACCTTATAAATATAACATTTAATGTGTGTGTCTTGCTTTAATCGGTTACCTTAACAGTCACATGCATGCTCACACATGAGAATAACCTTATTTATCCATAGCCAGCATGAAGTCTATCACTGCTTGGAACGGCCCTGACTATCACATGTGCTCAGGAACAGGTTCGAATCATTATTCATGCTGATTTTTCACTTAGTGTTTCACTTTTAGTTCCAACCTCAACTGCCACTTGCGCACGCAAGAGAGAGATACTTTTTGTTGTAGTGTATGTTCTTATGCTTTCACTGGAATAAGTCACCTTTGCGCATGCGACGTATTTGCCTGCGGACAGGATAATTCAAATAAATGTTACAAATGTTTCTAATTCAGCCTCATGCAAACCTGCACTTTGGAGTCCAAGAGTTGATTCATGCCTGCACAACGAGGAATGAATGATAGTATAATGCCACAAGGGATGATGGGCCACCTATATGATTCCATGAAGAACGTACGAATTCATGCATTTTTAGATTTTCAAAGTAAATATTGGAGGAGAGCAGTAAATTGTTCAACTGTCTTAACCCTTTCGCTGAGGCACACTATGGAAACCTACCCGTCACATGCGGTGAATGTGCTACCCGCTAGGGCAGTCTCATCCCGGAGATGAGGATGGTGGACTAGTTTACCTCCGGAATGTTTCACCTGAGAGGAGTCCATCACGTGTAATTATTATTTAAAGTTCGAAATGCAGCGACTCCTCCATATTGATAATAATGTGGTGGTTTCCCCTTGCCTTCTTTATCGCTGTGCTACTGCCTTTTAGGTAAATGTCCCCACGCCTGCAATGAAATGAGTGTCGCCGTACAGACCATTGTGGTTTCCACCTTCATTCATACGAAGAATAGCTGTTGCACTCTCCCCCAGGTGATGCAAGGCATAATTAGGGGATGACTCCCATCGCCAAGTCACGGCATCTTCACAGGCTTTATGTATCATTTAGATGGCCTATCTTGCCCAGGGATAGATTCAAATCGGCTCGGGGTACTGCCGCCTTTTATCCGCGACTGCTTATTCGACAAGTAAACTCGCTTACATCGCAGCTAAACTTTATATCGAGCTCCATCTATAAGTTTTATCCAACATCCGTAACACGGCGGACGCACTCAGTAGCTCACAGCTCAGCCGCGAATGAAAATAGGGAAGTAGCAATAAAATTGCATATAGTCTAAGATTGAAAGTAAA
This sequence comes from Ischnura elegans, assembly GCF_921293095.1. NCBI lineage: Eukaryota > Metazoa > Arthropoda > Insecta > Odonata > Coenagrionidae > Ischnura > Ischnura elegans. Next base: position 2,852,969 of record NW_025791660.1, read on the forward strand.
TGTAATACTGAATTAATTTTAATAGCAGACTCGGCCATAAGCCTAATATTAAGCACTAACATCACATTGTTTCAAAATTCGGACACAATATTGATAAACTCAACCAAGCATATTGAAAGAATAAATTAAATTCCAGTATAATTCGGAACCATTTGGATGACAATGGAGACTGGGCTGTGAGCAATACACATTGTAGTGAATATTATGGTAGTCTTCAATTAAACATTTTTCATGCTGTCCGCTTCATCCCAATCTGCTAGCCTGGGTGTGCACTTTTCTGCAACTGCTCTCCTCCAATATTTTACTTTGAAAATCTAAAAATGCATGAATTCATACGTTCTTCATGGAATCATATAGGTGTGTTTGAGTGAGGTCGAAAATTGTAATTGAAAAGCACGGGCATTAATGGAAAAGTGTCCTTTTTAGCCGACAATTGCCAATTACTATTCATGCGATAATGGGTGGTATGTGTTTTTAGTCGTTCTCTCTTCTATGACCCGTTTATTAAGTGTTGTATCTTTGAATTAGTTGTTAAATACAATTTGAAGTCAGCTAGCATTGTGGATACACGTTGTTAACTGTCGGAAATTAGGGCAAAAATGAAAATATATAATGTATTTGAGCCCTTCAAAGTTTTTCATGTGTGAACGTCAGAGCCTGAAAACTTTTTCCCAGAAATAATCATGTTTTACTAAAGCAACATTAAGTAATGAAGTTCTTTCGTTAATATCACGGGAGTTATTTGTATTCGAAAATAGATGTAACGTAGACCTTTCATTTGACAACACGATGATAGGAAGCCCTAAATGGTGAACTACCCCGGTAAGTAATGAATATCTTAACTTCTGATGACTTCGATAGGAAGCATTTATTTTGAACATCCTCCGTTACTTTTTAAAGTAATTTATATTCATAGTGTTTATTTTAAAAAAATACCTTTTCAGCTCGAATCTGCTCGGTTCATTTTGACGAGACTTCATTCCTCAAAAGCCTTCACCAAAACTCTTAGGCTTTTCACTAAAGAATAGTAGAAAGCTGAGGGATGATGCTATACCGACCCTTTTGTTACCTTTCTCATCTGAGGAAAATGGTATGTCTACATCAAGAAGGGAAAGGCATGCCAACAGGGCTAAAAGAAAGCTGGTGGATTCTGTGTTGTTCGCAGACATCCCACCGGAGCAACCCCACTTGTAAGCATGGCTCTTACATTATTACTTGTTTTATCATATATGTTCTTTATCTAGGAATTAATCAAATTAAAATTATGTGGTATCATATATTTTATTGATATCATAATATTTTTATGGATCTGTATTCAATTGAGAACAGTGTGGTGTATTTTCAAACTTTTTAATATTCGAAATTCATCATTTCAGACTCTCAGACATAGAAATATGCTTGGAGGAAAATGAAGGAGGATGTGCCGAGCAGCAAGAGCAGAATGAACTCCAGCAGTTGCAACTTAAGATTGTTGAATTGGAGTCCGAAAAGGAACAACTTGTAAAAAAAATTGTGGAGCTGGAGAGAAAAAATTCTGAGCTCCAAGACAAAATAAACAGGCAAAAGGCGGAGAAGAAAAAAGAAGAAAAGAAAATGCACAGGATACTGTCAGGCTTGTTTTCATCTGGGCAAGTAAAGTCAATTCTTAATCCAGGTAAAAGAATAGTCTGGAGTGAAGCAGATGTCTCTGCTGTCATTTCTTTGAGATGTGTCAGTGCTAAGGCATATCGGTATTTGAGAAACCACCTGAAATTTCCCTTGCCCTGCATCACGACCCTTAAATCATGGGTTGAGAGATATGATTTGAATTGTGGACTCCAGAAGAGTGTGTTAGCGATAATGAACATAAAGAGTAGGCACTTGAGTGACCTTGAGAGACTTACCGTCATATCATTTGACGAAATGAAAATAAGCTCTGACATGTGTTTTGATGGGAAGTCAGAGCAGGTTGTAGGCCCCTGTGATCAGGCTCAAGTTTTGATGGTGAGAAGCCTCTTTGGCAAGTGGAAACAACCCATTTATTATGACTTTGACCAGCCAATTACAAAAAGGTTTTCTATTGTATTGGCACTGGAACACAATGGCTACCAAGTTGTAGCCCAAGTGAGTGATTTGGGTCCATCTAATCGTAGTCTTTGGAAAGAGTTGGTCGTAAGTATGTCTAACACTTCTTACAAAAACCCTCATAATCCTAACAGAGAGATGTTTGTATTTTCCGATGTTCCCCCACTTGATTAACCCTTAGGCTGCGGGAACGTTTTTAAACGTTCTGCATGGTGAGTGCGGGAAAAACGTTTTTCTACGTTTGACCAGATTTTCTTACCACTGGCAGACTTCCCTTAGGATTTTATTGCCATCCTTTCCGCGGTTGCTTGAACTCGGCCAAACCTAGTGGCAGAGAGCACAAAGGCCTCTTTCGAGGACTGGGCACCCTCACCACGGGGAGCGCTACCCAGATTATCCCTTCTTCGAGAGAGAGGTCTCTCTGCTCTCCGCGTCACATTCACGAAGAAAACAATTCCAATGAATCCTTACATTTCCTAGGAATTTTTTAATCTTGTCATTGTCCATTACCCGGGGAAACTTATTTGAAAGCATTGGTTATTCTTTCTTATACTTTCGGGTCTGTCGCATCTGCGTAATTACCAAGGACATTTCTTTCCTTTGAGTATTATAATCTCGTTCTGGATTTCCCACCGAATGGGTTTCCCTTCGAATGTCCCGTCTTTTCCACATGCTCTATTGATCTTTGCTCAGTTTTTCCAGAGTTTCGGTGGTGTACGTTTGCTCCTAATCAAGTACCTACTCGAGTGACTACATTTTGTGAATATCTTCATTTATTTTCACTATGGATAGTGAAAATTTGCCATCTCGGCCAAAAAGGAGAAAGGTTTCTCTCGTGGATGAAGTTCTCAATATTTTATTCGACTCTGATTGTAAGAGTGAGGACGGAAATTTTTCCGATGTGTCTGTGTCTACCAGGGATACTGAGACGGATGAGGATGATGCAAATGATTCCGGCGATGGTGGTCCATTCAATTTGGCTGAAGACATTGAATCCGCATCATCTTCTTGGTCCAGGACTGATGATTTTACTCGCCAGATTTTCCAGTTCGACAGCTCCTCATCTGGTGCAATATCGGACCACCTTCATGAGAATGCCTATTATAACCTTTATTATCCATTATCTTTACCTACCGCATCCAAACATAGGTTCCAAATGCTCCCCTAAGTTCAAATCGGCTGAAGTATGGTTGAAATGTTGAGGAATATGGTTAAAAATTAATGGATTTTTTAACTGTTTTATATCAAATCGCTCATAAAAGTATCATGCTGGCCAAATTTGAGGAAAAAAATTCATTTACATTCAATTTAGAAAAAGTAACGTTCAAATATTTTAATTCCAATTATGATTCTTAGAAAGGGCTCAATTGTATTCATGGTCTGTCTTCAGGGGGTAGGGTGGGTAGTCCCGGATTATGAGGGTCCACTACCTGCTAGACACATGCCCAGGGTCGACGGAAAATATCTTCCCCGTTCATGTCCCGCACACAGTGGCAGAAAAATTTTGACGCTCCCGCAGCTAAAGGGTTAAATGCTCAGAAACCATTTGGTCGACAAGAGTTTTATTTTGAGCAATGGAAAAATTATTTCTGTTAGTGTTTTGGAGAAACTTCTCTCACTACAGGGGGAACTTAATCTAATGCCAAAAATAACTGCAGAGCATTTGCACCCCTCTCCATTTAGGAGACAAAAGGTGAAGTCGGCTACCCAGCTTCTGTCGAACACAGTGGCCTCAGCTTTGCTTTATATGGAGCACAATGGTATTTTAAATGATGTGAGTGATGCATCATGCTTCACTAAGGGTATCAATGACTTTTTTGATGTATTTAATTCCTCAGTCATTTATGATAAGCATGGACCACGGCATGCATATGGGACAGATTTGCAGTGCCAGGACAAGATTTTGGACAATGTCGAGTAATGCATAGTAACATGCAGGGTTGTAGGATCTAAAGGCTTGCAGCCATTTCAGCAAGGGATTATTATTAACATTAGAGCAATGTAAATATTATCCTTATTTAGCATTTCCGCATTTAAGGTTGTGAAGATTTTTCCTGCTCAAGATTTTTTTGCCTGATTTAATATTTTTTCACTATGGCTGATTCAAATGATAGTCAAAATCTATTAGTTGTTACTCAACAAGAAGAATTCTACTGTATTTGTAAATGGTTTTCATTTGACTCATCTTGTCAATTTTGATTGAAATATTTGTGTGCCGTGAATAAAATATCAAAACTGTCGATCTAGTAGCATTGTATTTTTGAACTACTGACAAGGGGAGACCACGAACCTTGCTACGCCTTTTTCAATGCCATATTTTTTTTGGCGTTAGGGATGCCGAACGGTTCTCGGAACTGGAAGTCGTTCCGTTGAATGGGCCTTAGTTTAGCAGTAATTAATTGTTTTTCACATGGTACTTTGAACATGACGAATATGTCTCAGAAACAGCACGGCTCCCTCCAGTATTGGGGCTGGTGTAGTGGTTAGCGTCGTTGGCTTCCATTCTAAGGGTCGTGCGTCCGCGGCCCGAAGGTGGAAGTTTTTTTTTCGCTTTCTATCTGATCATTATCGTTCTATTTCGATTTAATTTCAATTACAGCAAGCCTTGGCAGAATGATAAATTTTTTATCGCTGTTGTGGCTTTTACATATTTAAACATTGTTACCCCAAACGCGGACATGGGAAGAATACTAGGAAGGGTTTGTTTTCGCTCTTACTTTAATGTTTTGGCTACCTTACACTGTTCGACTTACAAATCAAAAATGAAAAGAACTTATTGCGAGTCCACTTAACATTAAAGATAGTGGTGAGCAGCAGCATGCATGCAATTGTAATAAGGAAGAACTCAAAACGAATATTAATTACCTTATCTCTCAAACACTCTCGCAATTCACATCGCTGGAAAAAGAAGTTTACTTACAAAGTACAAAAATAATTAAAGTGCGAGAGGGAAATAACATTAAATTCCACATAATATAAACAAAATATCACAAGCAAAGTTTTCAGAATTATATTTTACGTTCGTTACGGAATATCCAGCGATTTCGAGTCATGTGAACATGAGATGAGATGAGACAAAATTACCTTATTTATTTCTTTGTATATGTTGGAAAGATACGCCTCATATGTTAGAAATTATGGCAAATCAGAAGACTTACTTTCTCATAGACCATGGTCACTAATCCAATTCTTCCCCGCCCGCCACCATTTTCCAAAAAATGACCTCTCTTCACCGCATACGACTCCAGGCTGAAAGGCTGGGAATTCCCTTCTCACATTCGCTTCCATAGTTGACGAAAGAATTCGTACAGAGCGAAGCTTCTCTATGTCCTTACCGCCGCGAAATCTCCCCAACTCCCCAGGATTTTCCACCGACTTCCAAAGAACCGGCGTCATCGGCGCCCACCCTGCAACCTGCTGGAAACCACCCGCGTCCGGAGTAATGGCCTGCGGCTCCTCCACTCACAACATGGGACCCCCGTACTACCCTTCGTTTTCCTTGCGACAATAGGTACCCTTCACCACGGGGTACCATAGTTGCAGCTGTGCGAATCCATCTCATACTCGGGAGTGGGAACAACCGTTTCACCACGGGACAAAATTTTAGGGATTCCCAACCGATGAATGTTTTAAAACCCTCCGCCCATTCCTAATGCCTCTGCACACCACCCTCTCACTGCCGACCATAGGTCGTTCACTGCACTCCACCTCCTCTCCAAATAACCCCCACCTCCCCGCCATACATATATGACCGTTCTTTCGAGGATTGTGCTGTGGTACTCAAATACCCATTACCACGTGACGTTATTATTTTCTATTGTAACCAAAGGGAAATGAAGTTTCTATTGAAAAACGCGGAACATACATTGCAAATTTGTTCTATTTTTGACATTCTTTTACTAATTATTCACATTCGCCGGGAGTTTGTGGGAACAGGTACTTGGGTGGTAATCATCATAAAAACAAACGAAACACATTATAATTGCGCACCAAGAACATCTTATGAAGCACTGCCTCCCACAGACACAGTTCCCCCTCAAAACTTCGTCTGGGAAACAAACCTGACGCACATTTTGGAAAAAGCTTCTGCTCTGTACAAGTTTTGACGAATACCATGCGTATTGAAGCATGCATTTGTATTTTGGTGATGAGAGTTGGTCGTGCACCAGCGAATGTATTCGTATTTCGTCTTCTCTCGAACTTATTTCACGGTTCTCTTCAAGGAGATAGGAGCAGTTTTGAATACGAGAAATAAATAGTTTCACCTGGCGATAAAAATACACGTCGCAGGGTTGGCAAATCGGTGTGCATTTTGGTGGAATAATTTTTAATTGGCATGTTGGCAGGTCATTGTCATCAATAAATATTTCATCGTATATTTCAGGGTTAGTTTGACCCCCCCATGAAACTATAATAAGGAGGAATTGATTTGTGGAGACGTATGGTTTCAGCACATTTCTCAAAAATACCTTGTACACATCAGTCGTCAATTTTCCAGACTTGGAGGAAGTCACTACAACGTTCTTCCACCTTTCTTCCAAATCCTCGACATTTTTCCTCACTCTTGGACCGAATACCCCTCCTACTTCCTGCATACAGAGAAAAACTTTTGGTAAAAGTTCACCGGCTGAGGTTATAGCGTATTGAGCCGTGTACGAATGCGTCACCTTGTTTCTGTCTCCAGCACACAGGAGCACTGATTTTTCTCCCCGATGACTTAAAGTCCGTTTGATATCCACTCGATACTCACAGCCAGTTTGATCCGTATTTATCACGTACTCTGGAGCGTATTTAGGCATAAGTTTACTAACTTGCTTTTGAAATAGCTCTGCACTCTTTAGTATATCATCAAATGATTGTATGTCCCTATGAGTAACATAATTTGTCACTTTTCTTTGTCGAATTTTGAACTCCGTTTTGAATTTAATAAGCCAGGACCTAGAGGCAGAAAACTGAAATTCTGGTGACATGTGCTGATAAGCCACGGCTAACGCCCACTGCTGGAGTGATCTGGACGTAACATGCTCATTCCTTTTCCTTGCCTCACAAAATCTATCGTAGGTGCATTTCTTTATCATTTCGCACTTATCTAACCGCGTTCCTCCTTTCTCAATGTCTTTATTCCATGCCTTGAGTTGAAATTTCCTGGTCAGTAAATGGGATCCTCGCTTCTTGAGGGTAGCTAGCGACCAATTCGGGTGTTCTTTTGACAGATTAACCACTTTAATTTTGGTATCCAAAGAAACTCGCACGAATTTCGGGGATTTTGGTGAAGGTTCATAGCATTCACCGGCACTTTGCGACGGGGGCGAGCTGCTTTCGGCTGACTCCTCTTCGCTCTCACCATCGGAAATAAAATCTGCCTCCACATCTTCGTTCTCTAGGAAGAGTTCTTCCTCTTCCACGAACATGTTCTCTTCTAGAATTTCCATGAAATTGCTTACAGCTTTCTCACCAATTAGACGCGCCTTTCTCGATACCTCAAGATTTAAGGGGTCTTGAATAACATTCATTTCCCTCAGAGTATCTGTGGAATATCAATGCAAAATTTTTGCAATCACTTGATAAAAAAATATTCATACAGCATGCAATTTTAAATTGATGATATCCCTCTATTAAGTGAACGAATTTAAATAAACGCTTCACAAGCATGCGCTCGAGACAAAATATTTATTCAACTATAACTTATACAGAATTCCAAGTAAGAAATGTAATGATGAATTGTTAATTACTATTGGCTTACCTTGGAAGTATATCACCGCGCCGGTGGCGTCTTCTTTGGAATAATCAAGAAGGCATTGTGTGCTGCCTTCTCTCTCCGATAGAACTGACGCACTGGATGTACTTGCTATATCCATTGCACACAAAAGAAGGAACACTACTATTGATTTCTTGATTTGCAGGGAATCAAAAACAAGTCGAACTCGGTGTAATTTGCTCGAACACCTTTTCACTTCCGTAATATTCCACTTGTCACTAGAAAAAGAGAATTACTCGCAAAACACGTCGTGACCACACAAGAACTGAACAGGAGCGGATGCAAATCCGAAGTGAGTTCGCCCAAAGCAAAGCCTTGTTGAAGGAGAGAACGCTGAAACACGGGCATATGTTTATTGCACCCTGAAAAACGTATCCTAAGCTGCCCCCCTCGAAAACACGTCCAAAGATGGAAGGGGAGCCCTAACGGTCTCTATTTTCGCAGAAATTACATGGGTAGGTGGTCCTCCTGTGTTCATAGGGGAAGGGCTACTGAAAAATTTGGGGAGCGGCGAGATAGAGACAAATTTGGTGTACATCGTTGATTTTAAATAATCAACTTTTATTTCATAATATTTTTTAATCGATATAATATTTCGGAAGGGTTATTTTATTACGGAGGCACTTTGTTAATAAACTTTTTTTCCAGCGATGTGAATTACGAGAGTGTTTGAGAGATAAGGTAATTAATATTCGTTTTGAGTTCTTCCTTATTACAATTGCATGCATGCTGCTGCTCACCACTATCTTTAATGTTAAGTGGACTCGCAATAAGTTCTTTTCATTTTTGATTTGTAAGTCGAACAGTGTAAGGTAGCCAAAACATTAAAGTAAGAGCGAAAACAAACCCTTCCTAGTATTCTTCCCATGTCCGCGTTTGGGGTAACAATGTTTAAATATGTAAAAGCCACAACAGCGATAAAAAATTTATCATTCTGCCAAGGCTTGCTGTAATTGAAATTAAATCGAAATAGAACGATAATGATCAGATAGAAAGCGAAAAAAAAACTTCCACCTTCGGGCCGCGAACGCATGACCCTTAGAATTAAAGCCAACGACGCTAACCACTACACCAGCCCCAATACTGGAGGGAGCCGTGCTGTTTCTGAGACATATTCGTCATGTTCAAAGTACCATGTGAAAAACAATTAATTACTGCTAAACTAAGGCCCATTCAACGGAACGACTTCCAGTTCCGAGAACCGTTCGGCATCCCTAACGCCAAAAAAAATATGGCATTGAAAAAGGCGTAGCAAGGTTCGTGGTCTCCCCTTGTGAGTACAAAGGCGTAACTACCCACATAAAGCCGTAACACAAAGCTCCGAACCCTGGCCCCCTGGGTGGGTATCTCGTACGCTACTACTACCTCACTTGACCTATCTGCTGAATGGTGCGAACTTTTAGAATTATATACGGCTGGTGAAAATACCGCATGAAAATTAATTAATTACAGCCAAACTAAGGCCCATTTAACAGAACCACTACTAGGCGCGTGGTCCCCCCTGTAAGTTTTACTTCATTTCAAAGCAATAATTCTTACGAATAGATTCAAAAACTCTATATTCCATGTTATGAAATTATTTCCAGTATATAACTTTTCATAGCAATAATATACTAATTGATGCCTAATGCCAAAAAATGTTAAAATTTGATATCCAGGAAAGATCCAACTAATCTGACTCACCAAAGCATGGATATTTACCAGAGCTGAGTTATATAATTTTGGTTTTTTTCCGGCGAACAACTGCAATGAAGTTTTCTCGGATTTCGCACCGGGTTAGGTTCTCCTTTTCTGCTTCCACGGAAGGAGAAATGGAGAACCTGACCCGGTGCAAAACCCAAGAAAACTTCACTGATGAGCAGAGATAGTTGAAAACTGTTGGCATAATTTTGGCAGTGGTAGTTCATGGACCAAATATTGATATTAAAGTTGTATACTCAGTTAACATTCCTTAATTTCCTTCAAAGGTGATACCCATTTTGTTCATTTGTACTTCTTTCAGCGATGAATGTAGCTTCATATACTTTGGAGGATACGATGGGGCCATCCCGAAAAGGAAAATTCCGTTTATGTTCATCAGATTATTATCAAACATCCCAATGTACTGTAAACTGATTCGGTTTACTCTTTAACTCACATGTATAGAATAATGGTTACACTTTGATTAAATTAGGATTTTGATAAATAGCATTACCCCTATTAATAAAAATTGTATTAACCCTT